>NC_057419.1:3640095-3736923 GCF_019320065.1 Cervus canadensis
GCACAGGTCAGGATGACTCAGTGTTTCATCCAAGATGCTGTAAGCTTGTGGCAGGTGCTCATGGAAATGAATTCCACCTTGGTTTTGTCCATGAGGTAAGCTCCAAGGGAGTTTCCAGCAAGAAAACAAGATGAGAAAAGAGCTTTGTGAGGGCATGTGTTGAGAAGACCTTTGCACACAAGGCTCACACAGCTCTGGGCAAGCTCCACCCCTTGCTGGGAATACTAATCAGCCGCAGGTGGGCATTTCCTGCATGGGATCCCACAGCACAACCTGAAACATGCATTTCACTACCCCTTCCCATCACCGTGTTCAAACTCAAGACTGGGTAGTACTCCTAGTGAGGTGATCCTGAGTCATAGACTTGAAACGAGACAGCTCTGTGTGGCACAAAGGCAAGGGTATTTGCTGCATTCTCACAGCCTGAAGACAAGGGATTCCGACTGGAGACCAGAAAATGGAGGCGAGCTCTGGGAACACTGAGACAAGGAGGCGGGATGGAAAGGTTTTGTCCGCTGTCTCAGAATTCAATGGGTTTCAAGGTGCATTAAGACCACATTGCAGGACCAACGAGCAATGATTCTCGCTTCCCCAGGCACTTAAACACAAACTAGTTGTCATGGAGGGGGTTTATGCAAGATATGAAAAGCTAGATAATGGTGAAAGCTGAGAAAGAACAGAGTGAATGCCCGAGGAGTGTGGCTGTGGGGCAAGGTTGGGAGGAGAAGCACTCTGCCTGATGTGTGACCCACCATAGTTGACATAGAGGTGAGGGTGGCAGGTGAGTTTGAAGGCCTCCTTAGAGCATTACAAATGCCTCATTTCTTCCAGCAAATCATCTGCCATGATCCCCATCATTTGCTAGACATGTCAGAATGGGGCTTTGTGATGTCAAAGCTAACCCAGTGCCACCAATGGTTGGGGAAGTGTCTTGCTGACCTCATAAAGCATTGGGTGAAGCTCCATGGAGACGGGTAAGTATAGGGGTGCTCAGGGGCTCTGAGCGGACCACTGTGAGTCCTCCAAATGACTGAGGTGACTGGGAAGCGTCAAGGCTCCAGAGTATTTTAGGAACTCGCACCTCCTGTAACCCAGGCGAAGATGAAGACGCCCTACCATTTGAGGTCCAGAAAAAAATGTCAAGGTGAACTGAAACTAGCCAAATTCCTCTTGCCCATCGACCCAACCCCAGAATACATGCTCCTTTGTCCTTGCCTGGCACATAACCCTTCTCTGCCCACAAACCTTCTAGTGAAGCCATCGTTCCCACCTGTCTTAATACTCTTCCCTAAACCACTGTCATTCTTGCTCCCTGTCCTGTTTTCTCCAGCTGGTCAGGGTAAACGTGGGGGAAAATAATCCCATTCTGGCAAAGCTGCCCAAGAAAACTTCTCTGAAAACTTCCACCACAAGAAAGCTTAAGAAAATCACATGTTCAAACTCTGTAGCCCGAGATCCATGGAGAATGAACAGCTGAATCAGAAGGAACCAGAGGAGTTCCCAGAGACCATGGAGACCCCTGCCATTCCAGGTAATCAGAAGGAATCAGAGGAGGTCCCAGAGACCATGGAGACCCCTACATTTCCAGGTAACGAGAATGAATCAGAGTATGTTCCAGAGACAATGGAGACTCCTGCCATTCCAGCTAATCAGAATGAACCAATGAAGGTCCCAGAGACCATGGAGACCTCTGCCATTCCAGCTGGAGCAGTCGACGGCCAGTGATCAAGGCATGACTAGACACCACAGAAGTGCTTGGGGGTCTGGCTGTTGAGTACTGGCCAAAAGTACAGATGCTGAATATTATAGCAACTTCATACACTAATAACGAAAATAAAAGAAAATCAAGCTGATGTGAAATTATGTTTGTCTCTGAGTTCTCTGATAGTGGGGGGCAGAGAGGGCAGGGAAGGGAAAAGTCTGTGAGGAGGGAGGGAGATGGCTTCTGTGGAGTTGGAGATGGAACACGAATGTCCAGTTTGCAAGAATGTAGGGGGAAAATCTGGTTCCAGACTGAGCTTCAAAGACACACTTCTCATGGGAGAAGAGGAAGAAGACTTGGAGTTTCTCTGTGCGAGAGCTGAGATGGACACTTAGCTGGGGAGCTGTGTCGTGTGTGCGGGTGCAGTGCCATTTGTTCAAAGGCATACAAAGGAGCTGCCCCATTAAAAGAGTGGAATATTGACATTTGCAGCAACATGGATGGTAAAATACTGAGTAAAATAAGTAAGACAGAGATTGACAAATACTGTATGATATCACTTACACAATGTAAAGATACCACGAAGTAGAGAATCTGATAATAATGGAGGTGCACAAATATAGAGAAGCATCTACTGGTTACCAGCGGGGAGGGGAAGAGGGCGGGGCAATACAGAGTTGGGGGAGTGGGGGGCATGCAGTGATAGTTAGGTGGAAGATGAGCGCAGGGATGCATTGTACAACATGGGGAATAGAGCCAGGATTTTGTCATAACTATAAATTAAAAGCAAGCTGTAACAGGTGTATAATCAGAAAGAAAAGGAAAGTAAGACGGTGGAGGAAGGAGGGAAGAAGGAAGGAAAAGAATTGCGTTTTTGCAGGTCAATATTCAATACTCATTAGTCTCTTTTTACCAAAGGATTCTATTTTATTTTATTTTATTTATTTTAATTGGTGGGTATTTACATTACAATATTGTGGTGGTTTTTACCGTACATTGACATGAATCAGCCATGGGAGTACATGTATTCCCCATCCTGATTCCCCCTCACTTCTTCCTCCCAATCCTATCCCTCTGGGTCAGCCCAGTGAACCAATCATGGGCAACCTGTCTTATGCATCGAACATGGACTGGGTATCCCTTTCACATATGATAATATACATGTTTCAATGCTCTTCTCTCAGATCATCCCACCCTCGCCGTCTCCCACAGACTCGAAAAGACTTCTCTAAATCTGTGTCGCTTTTGCTGTCTCCCATATAGGGTTTTAATCTCCATCTTCCTAAATTCAATATACATGCCTTAGTATAGTGTATTGGTGTTTTTCTTTCTTACTTACTTCGCTCTGTAAAATAGGCTCCAGTTTCATCCACCTCATTAGAATGGATTCAAATGTGTTCTCTTTAATGTCTGAGCAATATTCCACTGTGTCTATGTACCACAGTTTCTTACCCATTTGCCTGCTGATGGACATCTAGGTTGCTTCTGTGCCCTGGTTAGTGTAAACAGTGCTGTGATGAACATTGGGGCACACGTGTCTTTTTCACTTCTGGGTGAATCAGGATTTGAGTGAGGAGAAACCATGATGACTATTAGCCTGTTAGTGGTAAACCCTGCTCATGAGTTTGGTTGAAGGAGTGGGACCAAAGTTGGATATGGTTGTTTCAAAGCAGCTGAGAGTGCTCAGATGGACATGTGTGGTGCTGTCCTGCTGGGGCACATCTCTGGTTGTTTTGTTCTCACCAGCAATGGAGGATTTTCTTTCCTTCCCTTCATTCCCATTGTTTCACTTTCTCCCTCGTTCCTCCCTACCTGAATTTCCTTCACAAACATTCAATGTGTTGTTTTGTGATGTGCTTCATTGTTCAGCCATGTCCAACTCTTTGTGACCCCATGGACTGTAGCCCGCCAGGCTCCTCTGTCCATGGGTATTCTCCAGGCAAGCATACTGTAGCAGGCTGCATTCCCCCCTTCAGGGGATCTTCCCAACACTGGGATTGAAACCTGTTCTCCCATGTTGCAGATGTTTTGTTTTGTTTTGTTTCTCGATGTGAGCCATCAGGAAACCCTTAAAATCGGCTTCATCTGACACTATGGTTTTCATATCTGTAAGATAAAGTGGGGTCTATTTTAGGATTTCCATGACTCTCCTTATTTTCAGCACACACAAAACACATTTATTCCAAGTTTCCTAATGTCTCTGTGTGCAAATACTGAAATCTATGCCACTTCTGCCTGAGTTTCAGTTCTCAAGGGAATTTTAGTATGATTTTTCTTACCTTCGTTAGACTTAATATGTTCTTAACCTTGTTCAGGGCTAGTTCCATACTCTTCTTGTGAATTGTCTGCTTATATCTTTAAACATTTCTTCATCCCCTTGCTGGGAATACTATTCAGACATAGGTGGGCATTTCTTGCAGGGATCTCCCAGCACAACTTGAAACATGCATTTCTCTGCCCCTTACCCATCACCCTGTTCAAAACAAAGTCTGGGTAGTACTCATGGTGAGGTGACCCTGAATCCTAGACTTGAAAGGAGACAGCTTCGTGTCGAGCAAGGGTAAGTGTATGCACTGCATTCTAACAGCCTGAACACAAGGGTTTCCAACTGGAGAGCAGAAAATGGAGGCAAGCTCCGGGATCACTGAGACAAGGAGGCGGGATGAAAAATTTTCTTTCGGCTGGCCCAGAATTCAATGGGCTTCAAGGTGCATTAAGACCACATTGCAGGACGAACGAGCAATGATTCTCGCTTCCACAGACACTTCAACACAACCTAGTTGTCATGGAGGGAGTTTAGGCAAGATATGAAAAGCTAGATAATGGTGAAAGCTGAGAGAGAACAGAATGAATGCCTGAGGCGTGTGGCTGTGGGGCAAGGTTGGGAGGAGATGCACTCTGCCTGCTGTGTGACCCATCAGAGTTGACATAGAGGTGAGGGTGGCAGGTGAGTTTGGAGGCCTCTTGAGGGCATTACTAATGCCTCATTTCTCCCAGCAAATCATCTGAATTGCTCCCCATCCTCCGCTAGACATGTCAGGATGGGGCTTTGTGATGTCAAAGCTCACCCAGGGCCACCATTGGCTGGGGAAGAGACTTGCTGACCTTAAAAATCATGAGGGTGAGGCTCCATGGGGACGGGTATACGTAGGGGTGCTCAGGGGCTCTGAGCAGACCACTGTGAGTCCTCCAAATTACTGAGGTGACGGGGAAGCCACAAATCTTCACAGTAGTTATGGAACACCTACCTCCTGTTACCCAGGAGAAGATGAAGACCTCCTATCAGCTGAGGTCCAGAAAAAAATGTCAAGGTGAAGTTAACCCAGCCAAACTCCTCTTGCACTTCGACAGCACCCCAGAAGACACCCTCCCCAGTCCTTGCCTGGCACATAACCCTTCTCTGTCCACACCCGTTCTCCTGAAGCCATCATTCCCACCTGTCTTCACACTCTTCCCTAAACCAGTGCCATTCTTGCTCCCTGTCTTGTTTTCTCCAGGTGGCCAGCATAACCGTGAGGGTGAAATCCCATTTGGTAAATCTGCCCAATAAATCTTCTCTGAAAACCTCCACCAGAAAAAAGCTTAAGAAAATCAGATGCTCAAAGCTCTGTTGCCAGAGTTCCAAGGCTAATCAACAGCTGAATCAGAAGGAAGCAGAGGAGGTCCCAGAGACCATGGAGACCCCTGCAATTCCAGGTAATCAGAAGGAACCAGAGGAGGTTCCAGAGACCATGGAGACCCCAGCCATTCCAGCTAATCAGAATGAACCAGAGGAGGTCCCAGAGACCATGGAGAACCCTGCTATTCCAGCTGGATCAGTGGACGGCCAGTGACTTCACAGCATGGCTAGACACCTCAGAAATGCTTGGGGGTCTGGCTGCTGAGTACTGGCCAAAAGTACAGATGCTGAATATTATAGCACCTGCATACACTAGTAACAAAAATAAAATAAAATCAAGCTGATGTGAAATTATATTTGTCTCTGAGTTCTCTGATAGTGTGGGCAGCGAGAGCAGGGAAGGGATACGTGTGTGAGGAGGGAGGGAGATGGCTTCTGTGGAGTTGGAGATGGGACCAGAAGGTCCAGGTTGCCAGAAAGTAGGGGGAAGAACTGGTTCCAGACTGAGCTTCAAAGACACACTTCCCATCGTTGAAGAGGAATGGGACTTGGAGTTTCTCTGTGCGAGTGCAGAGATGGACACTTAACTGGGGAGCTGTGTCTTGTGTGTGGGTGCAGTGCCATTTGTTCAAAAGGCATACAGAGGAGCTACCCCATCAAAAGAATGGAATATTGACATTTGCAGCAACATGGCAGGTGGAATATTGAGTAAAATGACTCAGACCGAGATTGACAAATACTGTATGATATCACTTATAGAATGTAAACATACCGCAATGTAGATAATATTATAAAAATGGAGGCCCACAGATATAAAGAAGCATCTCCTGGTTAGAGGCGGGAGGGGACATGGTAGGGAAATACAGACGTGGGGGTGTGGGAGACATGCAGTGATAGGTGGAAGTTTTGCTCAGGGATGCATTGTACAACATGGGGAATAGAGCCAGGACTTTGTCATAACTATAAATGGAAAGCAAGTTTTAACAGTTGTATAATCAGAAAGAAAAGGAAAGAAAGAGGGGGGAGGAACGAGGGAAGAAAGGAAGGAAAAGAAGGGCGTCTTGGAGGTCAAAAAGCCAATACTGGTTAGGCCCTTTTTGGCAAAGGAATGTATTTTATTTCATTTTATTTATTTTAATTGGTGGTTAATTACTGTGAGAAGAGCAGAAGTAATGCAGCTTAGATTAGGTGTAGGCCTTCTTACTTGGTTAGATTATCAAGTAACTTTCATTTAACACTGACCACTGTTTGCCAATTAGCATCAATTAGCTTTCACTTAACACTGACTTATGTTGCCAATTAGGAAATTAGTAACGTGACGGAAACACCCAGGAATGTCCCGCGTGCATGAGCGAATTTCCAATGAAATTGCTTTGCAAACGTGTAACCAATCTGCTTCTCACCCTATCAATTTGTGTAACAACTTGGGCTCGGGGCTCTCTGACTTGCACCACTGCTTTGGTTGCAGGCGGAGAGTCCTGGCTTGAGTCAGTAATAAACTTTCCTTCCTGTGAGTTGCATTGTCTTGGAGGCCTTCTCTCTTCTCGCTCGGTGATTCGGATATTGGGCATAACATTTGGGGGCTCTTCCGGGATCCCTTTACCGGGGGAAGAGAACACTTCCAGGACAGAGGGGAAGGATAGGTAATAGCACCGGTGCTCAGGAAAATTCAGGGGCCCCAAAAACCCAGCGCTGTGTTGTCAGCTGTCCGTGTGTTTGTCTTTGGCTCTCTGTGTTTGTGTGTGTGCCGGCCTTGTCTCAGGAAGGACAGGAAGGGCAGAGTAATTCTGGGGCCCTACTGTAAAGCAGGAAGGTATCTGGCACAGGAAGTCCAGAGTAATTCTGGGACCCTGCTGTAAAGCAGGAAGGTATCTGGCACAGGAAGTCCAGAGTAATTCCGGGGACCTGCTGTGAAGCAGGAAGGTATCTGGAACAGGAGAAAGCTTTCTCCAGCAGGCTAAAGGCCGAGGCCAGCGAGCGCGCGGGAAGGCAGCTGGCTCTGTGGGAAGGAAAGTTCCTCTCCTGATCCCGAGTCTGGTCAGGGGGCCCAAAACCCAGCGCTGTGTTGTCGGCTGACATTTGTCAGTCCGTGTGTTTGTCTTTGGCTCTTCATGTTTGTCCGTGTTTGTGTGTGTGCTGGCATTGTCTCTGGTTCAATTCCCACTCTTTTCAGGAGTTTCATTGAACAGGCGAGCAGTTGTGGGGGCAATTGATGAGTCCCGGCCAGGGCTACACTCTGGCAGACTCTGAAGGCCCTACAATAAGTGAGCCTCAATAACTAGAGCCCAACCAGGTGAAACTCTCCTTTCACTATGATTGTCAGCAGCTGTTGCAGGAGCGAATTCTGGCAGAAGCATGGAAACGGGTCCCAGGAGCCAAGGGGAGGCCAACCGCCCAGCCTCATCTCGTGGACGAGGGGTTTCCTCTGTTGCGGCCTAACGGATTTTGAGCGAGCGGAAGGTAAGGAACGTCTTCGAGTGTACCGCCAGACTCTGATGCCTGGCCTGGGGGACCCAGCAAGAAAGCCGACAAATTTGGCAAAGGTAAATTTAGTAAGGCAAGAGCCCACTGAGAGCCCGGCAGCCTTCCTAGAGAGGCTAATGGAAGCTTTCAGGCAATATACACCTATGGATCCCCAGGCTGAGGAGTCACGCGCTTCAGTTCTGTTAGCGTTTGTAAATCAGGCAGCCCCAGATATTAGGAAGAAATTACAAAAGATAGAGAGATTGGGAGAACAGACGATACAGGATTTATTGAAAGCAGCTGAAAAGGTATTTAGTAATAGGGAGACCCCAGAAGAAAGGGAAGAACGAATTCGACAGGAGGAAAGGGAATTAGCTGAGAAGATCAGGAAGGAAGATAGAGAATATAGAATGAGGGAAAACTGGAAGAACCAGAGGGAGCTAGCCCAGATTATGGGAGAAAAACAGAAATAAAAAAGGCAGGCCCTAAAGAAAGATCAGTGTGCCTACTGCAAAGAACAGGGGCACTGGAAAAACGAGTGCCCTAAGAGGGACCTGAGGAGAGCTATGACCGAGAGAGAGAATCTCCCCTAGATCTCGAGTTCTATATGCGGGGGAGGACAGTGACTAGGGGAGTCAAGACTTGGCACCCCTCTCCGAGTCCTGGGTATATGTTGGATAATCACAGTCATGAGGAACTGGAAAATTCTGCTGCCTATTAGCCTGTCAAATGTAGACTTTGTACCACTCTATGGTGGAGATCAGACCCAGAAAGTTCTTGCTCTTTTGCACCTGAGGACTCATTCACAGCTGTGGTACTTTACCTTGCTGATCAGTGGTGGGCTACTGATGATATTGTGAAAACACCTGTCCCTTCTGGAGAGGGGCTTAAGCAGGTGAGAACTCTTGGGGAGAGAGTGGTTAAAGCAGGAAATGGAGAGAAATGAGATCCCATTCCTGTGTCATAGCAGTACTGATTATGCTAAGATTCTGTGGAAGAAAGGTGAGGCCATTGGGTTTTATTCAGTTAAGCCTACAGAGCTGGGAGAATGACAGTCATGGATGGACTTGGACAGCCGATACATGTCTTATCCCTAGCCTTAAGAGATGAAAAAATACCCGTTGGCCTGGGCTGAAACGGCAGGGATGGGACTGGCCAAACAGACCATCATCAAGCTAAAGACCTAGGCAACTCCTGTGAGGGTGTGATAGTACCCCCATGAGCCAGGAAGCTCGGTGGAGGATCACTCCCCACATTCGATGTCTCATGAATGCCAGAATTCTCAAGCGGTGTCTATCCCCTTGGAACACCCCCTTACTGCCGGTAAAGAAGCCAGGGGGGACAGATTACCTGCAAGAAGACAACAAACAGTGAGTGACATCTAACCCGTATACCCTCCTGAGCAGTTTGCTGCCTGAGTACACTTGGTACACTGTGTTGGACTAGAACGATGCCTTTTTCAGCCAAACCCTGGCGTCCCAGAGCCAGGAGATATTTGCCTTTGAGTGGACTGAGGGGGAAGGCCAACCAGTAATCCCACAGAGGTTCAAGAGGCTCTGAGTGAGGACCTCTACAAATATTGGACTTGCCACCCAGAGGTCCTTCTGCTAATAGCCCGGCAAGAGGTCACGTGTTTGGGGTATAAGATCAGGCAGGGGCAAACGTGGCTAACCCAGGCCATGAAGGCCCAAGACCCCCCGCCAGGTGAGAGAGTTTTTGGGGACTGTTGGATATTGCAGACTGTGGACCATGGGGTTTGCTGAGAAGGCCCGGCCCTTGTATGAGGGAGGTAAAGAGACCCCAAGCTGGACTTGGACTGAGACAATGAAACAGGCTATCCAGACACTCAGACGGGCCCTACTAGAAGCCCCAGCCCTTACCCTACCTAATCCAAAATAAGCCATTCCAGCTGTTTGTAGCTCCATGATGGTTCACCAATGGGAGCAGCTATGTAAAAGATGGGCCAAGGAAAGCGGGAACCACCGCGGTAGAAGAGTACAGTTGGGAATATGGCTCCGTGAAGTTTTATGCACTGTGTGGCTTTGGTGGGGTCTTAAGTTGTGGTCTGACACACACTGCTGTTGTTCCTCTGGATTTAGTGAAATGCCGTATGCAGGTGGACCTACAGAAGTACAAGGGCATTCTTAATGGATTTTCAGTTACACTCAAAGAGAATGGTTTCCGTGGTTTGGCCAAAGGATGGGTCCCGACCCTCATTGGCTACTCCCTGCAGGGGCTCTGCAAGTTTGGCTTTTATGAAGTACATGCTTGGAGAGGAGAATGCCTATCTGTGGCACACATCACTGTATTTGGCTGCCTTTGCCAGTGCTGAATTCTTTGCTGACATTGCTCTGGCTCCTATGGAAGCTGCTAAGGTTCGAATTCAAACCCAACCAGGTTATGCTAACACTCTGAGGGATGCAGCTCCTAAAATGTATAAGGAAGAAGGCTTAAAGGCGTTCTACAAGGGGGTTGCTCCTCTTTGGATGAGACAGATACCATACACCATGATGAAGTTTGCCTGCTTTGAACGTACTGTTGCTGATTCCATGGTGTCTGTGTTGCATAAACAGAAGGGTAGCAATGCCTCTCAGGTCCTCAAGAGACTTGGATTTAGAGGTGTATGGAAGGGACTCCTTGCCCGTATCATGACGATCGGCACACTGACTGCACTCTGTGAAGGTCTACTTCAGGCTCCCTCGCCCTCCTCCCCCTGAGATGCCAGAGTCTCTGAAGAAGAAGCTTGGGTACACTCAGTAGATAAATGAAAGCAAATATGGACTGAATCTGCGTGTTGATCAGTGTTTGAGGAAAATACAACTGGACGAGAGATAATCCAGGCTTGCAAAGCATGCCAGCTGATGAGGACAGGGAAAAAGCAGCACACAGGAACAAGGTACCGAGAGGAAGAGCCAGGACAACACTGGGAGATAGATTTCACTGAGGTAAGGCCAGGCAAGTACAGGTATCGCTATATGTTGGTTCTGGTAGATACTTTCTCAGGATGGGTGGAAGCCTTCCCCGATAAGGGAGAGACAGCAATAGTGGTTGCTAAAAAGATCTTAGAGGAGATAATGCTTAGGTACGGGCTGCCGGTGACGATGGGCTCTGATAACGGACCTGCCTTTGTGAGCCAGATTGTACAAGGGTTGGCCCAAGCTCTGGGGACAAAATGGAAGTTACATTGTGAATATAATCCCCAGAGCTCAGGACAGGTTGAGAGAATGAATCGGACCCTAAAAGAAACTTTGACAAAGTTGGCAATAGAGACTGGTGGGGACTGGGTGAGCCTCCTTCCCTCGCACTCTTTCAGGCACGTAACACCCCTTATAAGCTGCCCTTAAAACCTAGATGGAAAGGCCCTTGTGTTTTTTTCCGTACCACTCCTACGGGGTTGGACCCTGGGTTCACTGCAATCACGTGCGGCAAGCCACATCGGAAGAACAGGAAATGAAAGAGGAGTCCTCACCCGTACTGAAATTCGTCCGCCGGGAGGTCTCCTAATTCTCCTGCTGATCAGCGACGGGAAGACTCATGAGCTGCTCAACGAGACCTCAGGAATCCACCCTCCTGGGTCCACTTATAGTGTCAGTGGCCCAAGATGGAAAAGAGGAAGTTTCCTCTACTTGAACAACAGACAGGGGGGAATGTGAGATGAGCAGAAGTAACACAGCTTAGATTAGGAGTAGGCCGTCCTACTTGATAAGATTATCAGGTAGCTTTCGCTTAAAACTGACCACTGTTTGCCAATTAGGACGAATTAGCTTTCACTTAACACTGACCAATGTTTGTCAATTAGGAAATTAGGAATGGGGCGGAAACCCCTAGGAAAGACCCGCTCACGCGAAAGTATTGACCAATGAAATTGCTTTGTAAATGTGTAACCAATCTGCTTCTCACTCTATAAATTTATGTAACCACTTGGGCTCGGGGCTCTCTGACTCACACCACTGCGTTGGTTGAGAGCGGAGAGTCCTGGATCGAGTCAGTAATAAACTTCCCTTCCTGCGAGTTGCATTGTCTTGAAGGCCTTCTCTCTTCCCATTCGGGGATTCGGACATCGGGCATAAAAGTTACTTTACAATATTGTGGTGGATTTGGCCATACATGAATCTGCCATGGGAGTACATGTGTTTCCCATCCTGACTCCCCCTTCCACATCCCTCCCCATCCCATTCCTCTGGGTCAGCCAAGTGCACCAGCCATGAGCACCCTATCTTATGCATCGAACATGGACTGGCTATCCATTTCACATATGATAATATTCATGTTTCTATGCTATTCTCTCAGATCATCCCACCCTCGTCGTCTCCCACAGAGTCCAAAAGACTCTTCTCTAAATCTGTGTCGCTTTTGGTGTCTCCCATATAGGGTTATCATCTCCATCTTCCTAAATTCAATATATATGCCTTAGTATAGTTTATTGGTGTTTTTCTTCCTGACTTACTTCGCTCTGAATAATAGGCTCCAGTTTCATCCACATTATTAGAATGGATTCACATGTGTTCTTCTTAATGGCTGAGGAATATTCCATTGTGTCTATGTACCACAGCTTTCTTACCCATTTGTCTTCTGATGGAAATTTATGTTGCTCCCATGCCCTGGTTATTGTAAACAGTGCTGTGATGAACATTGGGGCACATGTGTCTTTTTCACTTCTGGGTGAATCAGGATTTGAATGAGGAGAAACCATGATGACTCTTAGCCTGTTAGTGGTAAACCCTGCACATGAGTTTGGTTGAAGGAATGGGACCAAAGTTGGAGAAGGTTGTTTCAAACCATCTGAGAGTGCTCAGATGGACATGTGGGGTGCTGTCCTGCTGGGGAACATCTCTGGTTGCTCTCTTCTCGCTAGCAACAGAGAATTTTCTTTCCTTCCTTTCATTTGTCTTGATTCCCTTTCTCCCTCGTTCCACCCTACCTGCTTTCATCATAAAAATTCAATGTGCTGTGCTGTGCTGTGCTTCCTTGTTCAGTCATCTCCAACTCTTTGTGACGCCATGGACTGTAGCACGCCAGGCTCCTCTGTCCATGGGGATTCTCCAGGCAAGCATACTAGAGCAGGCTGCCATTCCCCCCTCCAGGGGATCTTCCCAACCCAGGGATTGAATCCTGGTCTCCCATGTTTTAGGTGGGTATTTTTTTCTGTTTTTTTTTTTTAATGTCTGAGGCATCATTAAACCCTTAAAATAGGGTTCATCTGACATTATGTTTTTCATATCTGTAAGATCAAATGGTGTCTATGTTAGGATTTCCATGTCTCTCCTTACATTTAGAACACACAAAACACATTTATTCCAAGTATCTTAATGTCTCTGTCTGCAATTACTAAAATCTATGCCACTTCTCCCTGCTTTTCAGATCTCAAGGGAATTTTAGTATGATTTTTCTTAACTTCGTGAGCTTTAATATGTTCTTAACGTGGTTCCGGTCTAGTTCCATACTCTTCTTGTGAATTGGCTGCTCATGTCTTTAAACATGTCTTCATAAATTTAAAGGCCAGTGATACATCTTTCTTATAAAGTGTTGGCATGTGCCGCTTGCCCATTTTTCTATCAGGTGTTAAGATCTTCTAAAATCTACAAGACTCATCTTATGTGTTTTCCTCGGGCGTGCTTTATCTACCTCTTAAAATATTCAGCAGTGTGATGGACACTGGGTGAGTAAGCAACAAGTGGACACCAGGATTTGACCACTTCATAGGAAATCCAGGACGACACACTAAGCCAACAAACTATCTCCAGGGGTGCACCTCAGGCTGGTTGACGCTACGAGTCAATTGGAAAAATGAGGACTGAGGTGGACCACACAAAGCATTCCCCTTTCCTCCAGAGCCAACCAGCTCAATCAGAGACAATGGGAACTAGATGCACAGGACAGGATGACTCAGTGTTTCTTCCCAGAAGCTGGAAGCTTGTGGCAGTTGCTCATGGAAATGAATTCCACATTCGTTTTGGCTGTAAGGTAAGCTCCAAGAGAGCTTCCAGCAAGAAAACAAGATGAGAAAAGAGATTCCTGAGGGCACATGTTGAGAAGACCTTTGCACACAAGGCTCACAAAGCTCTGGGCAAGCTCCACCCCTTGCTGGGAATACTAATCAGGCGCAGGTGGGCATTTCCTGCATGGGATCCCACAGCACAACCTGAAACATGCATTTCTCTGCCCCTTCCCCATCACCCTGTTCAAACCCAAGCTTGGGTAGTACTCCTAGTGAGGTGACCCTGAGTTCTAGACTTGAAACGAGACAGCTCCTTGTGGAGAAAGGACAAGTGTATTCACTGCATTCTCACAGCCTGAAGACAAGTGTTTCCGACTGGAGACCAGAAAACGGAGGAGAACTCCGGGAACACTGAGATAAGGAGGCGGGATGGAAAGGTTTCTGTCAGCTGGCCCAGAAGTCAATGGGCTTCAGGGTGCATTAAGACCACATTGCAGGCGGAACATGGAAGGATTCTCGCTTCCACAGACACATAAACAGAACCTACTTTTTATGGAGGGAGTTTAGGCAAGATATAAAAAACTAGATAATGGTGAAAGCTGAGAGAGAACTGAATGAATGCCCGAGGAGTGTGGCTGTGGGGCAAGGATTGGAGGAGACACACTCTGCCTGCTGTGTGACCCATCAGATTTGACATAGAGGTAAGGATGGCAGTTGAGTTTGGAGGCCTTTTTAAGGCATGACTAATGCCTCATTTCTCCCAGCAAATCACCTGAATTGCTCCCCATCCTCCACTAGACATATCAGGATGTGGCTTTGTGATGTCAAAGCTCACCCAGCGCCACCATTGTCAGGGGAAGAGATTTGCTTACCTCATAAAGCATGAGCGTGAGGCTTCATGGGGACGGGTATATATAGGGGTGCTCAGGGGCCCTGAGCAGACAACTCTGAATCCTCCAAATGACTGAGGCTGCTGGGAAGCTACAAGACTCCAGAGTAGTTATGGAACACCCTCGTCCTGTTTCCCAGGAGAAGATGAAGACCTCCTATCAACTGAGGTCCAGAAAAAATATCAAGGAGAGCTGAACCCAGCCAAACTCCTCTTGCCCATCGACCCCACTGCAAAAGAACCCTTCCCTGTCCTTGCCTGGCACATAACCCTTCTCTGCCCACACCCCTTCTCCTGAAGCCATCATTCCCACCTGTCTTCACACTCTTTCCTAAACCAGTGACATTGTTTGCTCCCTGTCTTGTTTTCTCCAGTGGCCAGGGTAGCCGTGAGGGTGAATAATCCCATTCCGGCAAAGCTGCCCAAGAAAACTTCTCCTAAAACTCCCACCAAAAAAAAGCTTAAGAAAATCAGATGCTCAGAGCTCTGTAACCAGAGTTCCAAGGCGAATGAACAGGTGAATCAGAAGGAAGCAGAGGAGGTCCCAGAGACCATGGAGACCCCTCCCTTTCCAGTTAAACAGAAGGAACCAAAGGAGGTCCCAGAGACCATGGACAACCTTGCCATTCCAGTTAATCAGAATGAATCAGAGGAGGTCCGAGAAACCATGAAGACACCTGCCATAACAGTTAATCTGAATAAAGCAGAGGATGTCCCAGAGACCATGGAGACCCCTGCCATTCCAGCTGGACCAGTGGACAGCCAGTGACTTCGGGGCATGGCTAGACACCTCAGAAATGCTCGGGTGTCTAATCCCTAAGTACTGGCCAAAAGTACAGATGCTGATTATTATAGCAACTGCATACATTAATAACGAAAATAAAATAAAATCAAGCTGATGTGAAATTACTTTTGTCTCTGAGTTCTCTGATATGCGGGGCAGAGAGGGCAGGGAAGGGATAAGTGTGTGAGGAGGGAGGGAGATGGCTTCTGTGTAGTTGGAGATGGAACAAGAAGGTCCAGTTTGCCTGAAAGTAGGGGGAAGAACTGGTTCCAGACTGAGCTTCAAAGACATACTTCCCATTGGAGAAGACAAAGAGGACTTGCTGTTTCTTTGTGTGAGTGCAGAGATGGACACTTAGCTGTGGAGCTGCCTCGTGTGTGCGGGGTCAGTGTCATTTGTTCAAAAGGCATACAGAGGAGCTGCCCCATCAAAAGAATAGAATATTAACATTTTCAGCAACATGGAAGGTAGAATATTGAGTAAAAAACTCAGACAGAAATTGACAAACACTGTATGATATCACTTATAGAATCTAAACATACCACAAAGTAGAGAATATGATAATAATGGAGGTGCACAAATATAGAGAAGCATCTACTGGTTACCAGCGGAGAGGGGAAGAGGGCAGGCCAATACAGAGGTTGTGGAGTGGGAGGCACGCAGTGATAGTCAGGTGGAAGATGAGCTCAGGGATGCATTGTACAACATGGGGAATAGAGCCAGGACTTTGTAATAACTATAAATGGTAAGCAAGCTGTAACAGTTGTATAATAAGAAAGAGAAGGATAGAAAACCGGGGCGGGGGGGGAAAGGAGGGAAGAAAGGAAAGGAAAGAATGGCGTTTTTGGAGGTCAAAAAGCTAATACTGATTAGGAACTTTTTGGCAAAGGATGTATTTTTATTTTATTTTATTTTAATTGGTGGGTAATTACCTTACAATATTGTGGTGTGTTTTGCCATACATTGACATGAATCAGCCATGGGTGTACAGGTATTCCCCATCCTGATTCCTCTCCCAACTCCCTCCCCATCCAATCCCTCTGTATCAGCCCAGTGAAACAGTCTTAGGCACCCTCTCTTATGTAACGAACATGGACTGGCTATCCCGTTCACGTATGATAATATACCTGGTTCTAAGATTTTCTCTCAGATCATCCCACCCTCGCCGTCTCCCACAGAGTCCAAAACACTGTTCTGTAAATCAGCGTCTACTAAAATCTACACCACTTCTGCCTGCGTTTCAGGTCTCAAGGGAATTTTAGTATGATTTTTCTTACATTCGTGAGATTTATATATTTTTAACGTGGTTCGGTCTAGTTCCATACTCTTCTTGGGAATTGGCTGCTCATGTCTTTAAACAAGTCTTCATAAACATAAAGGCCAGTGATACATCTTTCTTATAAAGTGTTGGCTCGTGCCTCTTGCCCATTTTTCTAACAGCTGTTAAGTACTTCAAAATTCAAAGAGTCATCTTGTGGGGTTGCTTATTGCGTGCTTTTTCTACCTCTTAAAATATTCAGCAGTGTGATCGACCCTGGGAGAGAAAGCAGGATTCGAACTCTTCACCGGAAACCCAGGAAGACACACTAAGCCAATAAACTGTCCTCAGGGTACACTTCAGGCTGGTTGACCCAACGAGTCAATTGGAAAAACGAGGACTGAGGTGGACCACACAATCCATTCCCCTTTCCTCCAGAGCCAACCAGCTTAATGACAGACCATTGAAACTAGATGCACAGGACAGGATGACTCAGTGTTTCATCCAAGAAGCTGGAAGCTTGTGGCAGCTGTTCATGGAAATGAATTCCACCTTGGTATTGGCTGTGAGATAAGCTCCAAGGGAGCTTCCAGCAAGAAAACAAGATGAGAAAAGAGCTTTGTGAGGGCACATGTTGAGACGACATTTGCACACAAGGCTCACACAGTTCTGGTCAAGCTCCACTCCATGCTGGGAATACTAATCAGCTGCAGAAGGGCATTTCCTGCATGGGATCCCCCCACACAACCAGATTCATGCATTTCTCTGCCCCTTCCCAATCACCCTGTTCAAACCCAAGCCTGGGTAGTACTCCTAGTGAGGTGACCCTGAGTCCTAGACTTGAAATGAGACAGCTCCGTGTGCAGCAAGGGCAAGTGTATTCACTGCATTCTCACAGCCTGAAGACAAAGGTTTCCGACTGGAGACCAGAAAATGGAGGAGAGCTCCGGGAACACAGAGAAAAGGAGGCGGGATGGAAAGGTTTCTTTCGGCTGGCCCAGAAACCAATGGGCTTCAAGGTGCATTAAGAGCATATTGCACGACGAACAAGCAATGATTCTCACTTCCAAAGACACTTAAACATAACCTAGTTGTCATGGAGGGAGTTTAGCAAGGTATGAAAAGCTAGATAATGGTGAAAGCTGAGAGAGAACAGAATGAATGCCCGAGGAGTGTGGCTGTGTGGCAAGGTTTCGAGGAGATGCACTCTGCCTGCTGCATGACCCATTAGAGTTGAAATAGAGTTGAGGGTGGCAGGTGAGTTTGGAGACCTCTTTAAGGCATTACAAATGCCTCATTTCTCCCAGCAATACATCTGAATTGCTGCCCTTTCTCCGCTAGACATGTCAGGATGGGGCTTTGTGATGTCAAACCTCATCCAGGTCTTCCATTGTCTGGGGAAGAGACTTGCCGACCTCAAAAAGCATGAGTGTGAGGCTCCATGGGGACAGGTATATATAGGGTTGCTCAGGGCCCTGAGCAGACCACTGTGGTCCTCCAAAATACTGAGGTGACTGGGAAGCCACAAGGCTTCAGAGTAGTTATGGAACACCCACCTCCTGTTACCCAGGAGAAGATGAAGACCTCCTATCAATTGAGTTCCAGAAAAAATGTCAAGGTGAGCTTAACATAGCCAAACACCTCTAGCCCATCGACCCCGCTCCAAAAGACTCCCTCCCCTGTCCTTACCTGGCACCTAACCCTTCTCTGCCCAAACTGCTTCTCCTGAAGCCATCGTTCCCACATGTCTTCAAACTCTTCCCTATACCAGTGCCATTCTTTGCTCCCTCTCTTGTTTTCTGCATGTGGCCAGGGTAACCATGAGGGTGAATAATCCCATTCTGGTAAAGCTGCACAATATAATTTCTCAGAAAACTCCAAACACTAAAAAGCTTAAGTAAATCAGATGCTCAAAGCTCTGTAGCCAGAGTTCGAAGGCGAATGAACAGCTGAATCAGAAGGAACCAGAGGAGGTCCCAGAGACCATGGACAGCCTTGCCCTTCCAGTTAAACAAACGGAACTAGAGGGGGTCCTTGAGGCCACGGACAACCCTGCAATTCCACCTAATCAGGAGGAACCAGAGGGGGTCCCAGAGACCAAGGAGACCCCTGCATTTCCAGCTGATCAGAATCAACTAGAGGAGGTACCAGAGACCATGGAGACCCCTTCCATCCCAGCTGTACCAGTGGACAGCCAGTGACTTCGGGTCATGGCTAGACACCTCAACATTGCTAGGGGGTCTGGCCGCTGAATAATGGCCGAAAGTACAGGTGCTGAATATTATAGCAACTGAATACACTAATAACGAAAATAAAATAAAATAAAGCTGATTTGAAATTATGTTTGTCTCTGAGTTCTCTAAGAGTGGGGTCAGAGAGGGCAGGGAAGGGATAAGTGTGTGAGGAGGGAGGGAGATGGCTTCTGTGGAGTTGGAGATGGGACCAGAAGGTCCAGGTTGCCAGAAAGTAGGGGGAAGAACTGGTTCCAGACTGAGCTTCAAAGACACACTTCCCATGGGAAAATAGGAAGAGGTGTTTTTTGGTTTTTTTTTGTTTGTTTGTTTGTTTTTACTATCTGAGCCATCAGGAAACTCTTATAATGGGCTTCATCTGAAACTATGTTTTTGATATCTGTAAGATCAAATGGGGTCTATTTTATGATTTAAATGACTCTCCTTACTTTGTCAACACACAAAACACATTTATTCCAAGTATCCTAATGTGTCTGGCTGCATTTACAAAAATCTATGCCACTTCTGCTTGAGTTTTAGTTCTCAAGGGAATTTTAGTATGATTTTCCTTACCTTCGTTAGATTTAATATGTTCTTAATGTGGTTCGTGTCTAGTTCTATAATCTTCTTGTGAATTGGCTGCTCATGTCTTTAAACATGTCTTCATCAAATTAAAGTCCAGCCATACATCTTTCTTATAAAGTGTTGGCTCGTGACTCTTGCCCATTTTTCCATCAGGTTTTAAGATCTTCTAAAAATTCTAAAAGTCATCTTTTGGGTTTGTTTACAGCGTGCTTTTTCTACCTCTTAAAATGTTCAGCAGTGTGATGGACACCGGGTGAGTAAGCAACAAATGGACACCAGGATGTTAACACTTCACAGGAAACCCAGAAAGACACACTAAGCCAATAAACTGTCCTCAGAGGTGCAACTCAGGCTGGTTGACCCTACGAGTCAATTGGACAATGAGGACTGAGGTGGAGAACACAATCCATTCCCCTTTCCTCCAGAGCCAACCAGCTCAATGAGAGACCGTGGGAACTAGATGCAGAGGACAGGATGACTCAGTGTTTCGTCCAAGAAGCTGGAAGCTTATGGCAACTGCTCATGGGAATGAATTCCACCTGGGTTTTGGCAGTGAGGTAAGCTCCAAGCGAGCTTCCAGCACAAAAAAAAAGTTGAGAATAGAGATTTGTGAAGGCACGTGTTGAGAACACATTTGCACACAAGGCTCCCACAGCTCTGGGAAAGCTCCACCCATAGCTGGGAAAAATAATCAGCTGCAGCTGGGCATTTCATGCATGGGATCACCCAGCACAACCTGAAACATGCAATTCTCTGCCCCTTCCCAATTACCCTGTTGAAACATAAGCCTGGGTGGTACTCTTAGTGAGGTGACCCTGAGTCCTAGACTTGAAACGAGGCATTTCCGTGTGGAGCAAGTGGAAGTGTATTCACTGCATTCTCACACCCTGAAGACAAGGGTTTCCGACTGGAGACCAGAAAATGGAGGCGAGCTGAACACTGAGACAAGGAGGCGGGATGGAAAGGTTTCTGTCGGCTGGCCCAGGATTCAATGGGCTTCAAGGTGCATTAAGACCAACGTGCAGGAAGAAAGAGCAATGATTCTTGCTTCTACAGACACTTAAACACAACCTAGTTGTCATGGAGGGTGTTTAGGCAAGATATGAAAAGCTAGATAATGGTGAAAGCTGAGAGAGAACAGAATAAATGCCCGAGGAGTGTGGCTGTGGGGCAAGGTTGGGAGGAGATGAACTGTGCCTGCTGTGTGATATCGGAATTGACATAGAGGTTAAGGGTGACAGGTGAGTTTGGAGGCCTCTTGAGGGCATTACTAATGCCTCATTTCTCCCAGTGAATCACCTGAATTGTTCCTCATCTTCCGCTAGACATGTCAGGATGGGGCTTTGTGATGTCAGAGCCCACCCACGGCCACCACTGGCTGGAGAACAGACGTGTTGACCTCATAAACCATGAGGGTGAGGCTCCATGGGGACGGGTATATATAGGGGTGCTCAGGGGCTCTGAGCAGACCACTGTGAGTCCTCCAAATGACTGAGGTGACTGGGAAGCCACAAGGCTTCAGAGTAGTTATGGAACACCCACCTCTTGTTACCCAGGAGAAGATGAAGACCTCCTATCAATTGAAGTCCAGAAAAAAATGTCAAGGTGAACTGAACCCAGCCAAACTCCTCTTGCCCATCGACCCCACCCCAGAAAACACCCTCCCCAGTCCTTGCCTGGCACATAACCCTTCTCTGCCCACACCCCTTCTCCTGAGGCCATCTTTCCCCCCTGTCTTCACACACTTCCCTAAAACTGTACCATTCTTGTTCCCAGTCTTGTTTTCTCCAGGTTGCCGGGGTAACCATGAGGGTGAATAATCACATTCTGGTAATGAATCACAAGAAAACTTCTCTGAATACTCCCACCTCAAAAAAAGCTTATGAAAATCAGATTCTCAAAGCTCTATAGCCAGACTTCAAGGCGAATGAACAACTGAATCAGAAGGAACCAGAGGAGGTCCCAGAGGCCATGGAGACCCCTGCCATTCCAGGTATTCAGAAGGAACCAGAGGAGGTACCAGAGACCATGGAGACCCCAGCCATTCCAGCTAATCAGAATGAATCAGAGGAGGTCCAAGAGACCATGAAGAACCCTGCATTGCCAGCTAATCAGAATTAACCTGAGGAGGTCCCAGAGACCATGGAGACCCCTGACATTCCAGCTAATCAGAACGAATCAGAAGAGGTCCCAGAGAAAATGGAGAACCCTGCCATTCCAGCTGGACCATTGGAGAGCCTATGACTTAGGGGCATGTCTAGACACCTCGGAAATGCTTGGGTGTGTGGCCCCTGACTACTGGCCAAAAGTACAGATTCTGAATATTATAGCAACTGCATACACTAATAACGAAATTAAAATAAATTCAAGCTGAAGTGAAATTATGTTTGCCTCTGAGTTCACTGATAATGGGGGGCAGAGAAGGCAGGGAAGTGATAAATGTGTGAGGAGGGAGTGAGGTGTCTTCTGTGGAGTTGGAGATGGGACAAGAAGGTCAAGGTTGCCAGAAATTAGGGGGAAGAACTGGTTCCAGACTGAGCTTCAAAGACACACTTCCCATGGGAGAAGAGGAAGCGGACTTGGAGTTTCTCTGTGTGAGTGCAGAGATGGACACTTAGCTGGGGAGCTGTGTCCTGTGTGGCGGGAGAGTGCATTTGTTCAAAAGGCCTACAGAGGAGCTGCACCATCAACAGAATGGAATATTGAAGTTTGCAGAAACATGGATAGTAGAATATTGAGTAAAATATCTCAGAGTCTGACAAATACTGTATGATATCACTTATAGAATGTAAACATACCGCAAAGTAGACAATATGAGTATAATGGAGGTACACAAATATAGAGAAGCATCTACTGGTTACCAGCGAGGAGGGGAAGAGGGCAGGGCAATATAGAGGTGGGAGAGTGGGAGGCACGCATTGATACTTAGGTGGAGGATGCGCTCAGGGATGCATTGTTCAACATGGGGAATAGAGCCAGGACTTTGTCATAACTATAAATGGAAAGCAAGCTTTAACAGTTGTATAATCAGAAAGAAAAGGAAAGAAAGAGGGAGGAGGAAGGAGCAAGGAAAGGAAGGAAAAGAAGGGTATTTTGGAGGTCAAAAAGTCAATACTGATTAGGCCCTTTTTATCAAAGGAGTCTATTTTATTTTCTTTTATTTATTTTAACTGGTGGGTATTTACATTACAATATTGTGGTGGTTTTTGCCGTACATTGACATAAATCAGCCATAGGAGTACATGTATTTCCCATCCTGATTCCCCCTCACATATTCCTCCCAATGTAATCCCTCTAGGTCAGCCCAGGGAACCAGTCCTGGGCACCCTGTCTTATGAATTGAACATGGACTGGCTATACCTTTCACATAGGATAATATACATGTTTCAATGCTCTTCTCTCAGATCATCCCACCTTCGACATCTCCCACAGAGTCCAAGAGACTTTTCTGTAAATCTGTGTCTCTTTTGCTGTCTCCCATATAAGGTTATCATCTCCATCTTCCTAAATTCACTATATATGCCTTAGTACAGTGTATTGGTGTTTTTCTTTCTGACTTACTTCGCTCTGTAAAATAGGCTCCAGTTTCATCCACCTCATTAGAATGGAATCACATGTGTTATTTTTAATGGCTGAGCAATATTCCATTGTGTCTATGTACCACAGATTTCTTACCCATTTTTCTATTCTTGGACATCTAGGTTGCTTCCATGCTCTGGTTATTGTAAACAGTGCTGTGATGAACATTGGGGCACACGTGTCATTTTCACTTCTGGGTGAATCAGGATTTGAAAGAGGAGGATCAATGATGACTGTTAGCCTTTTAGTTATAAACTGTGCACATGAGTTTGGTTGAAGGAGTGGGAACAAATTTGGAGATGGTTGTTTCAAACCGGCTGAGAGTGCTCAGATGGACATGTGTGGTGCTGTCCTGCTGGGGGACATCTCTGGTTGCTTTGTTCTAAACATCAACTGATGATTTTCTTTCCTTTGTTTCATTTCCCTTCTTTCCCTTTCTACCTCTTTCCTCCCTACTTGAATTTCTTTCAGAAACATTCAGTGTGCTGCTCTGTGCTGTGCTTCGTTGTTCAGCCATGTCCAAGTGTTTGTGACCCCATGGACTGTAGCCTGCCAGGCTGTTCTGTCCATGGGGATTCTCCAGGCAAGCATACTGGAGCAGGATGCCATTTTCCCCTCCAGGGGATATTCCCAACCCAGGGATTGAATTCTGGTTTGCCATGTTGCAGGTGGGTTATTTTTTTTTTTTTTTTTTTACTATCTGGGCCATCAGGAAACCCTTAAAATGGGCTTCATCTGACAGTATATTTCTCATACCTATAAGATCAAATGGGTTCTATTTTAGCATTTACAGGGCTCTCGTTATTTTTAGAACACACAAAACACATTTATTCCATGTATCCTAATGTACCTGTCTACAGTTTCTAAAATCTATGCCACTCTGCCTGAGTTTCAGTACTCAAGGAATTTTAGTATGATTTTTCTTAATGTGCTTCGGGGCTAGTTCCATACTGTTCTTGTGAATTGGCTGCTCATGTCTTTAAACATGTCTTCCTAAATTTAAAGGCCAGTGATACATATTTCTTATAAAGTGTTGGCTCGTGGCCCTTGCCCATTTTTGTATAAGGTTTTAGACCTTCTAACAATTCTAAGAGTCATCTTTTGCATTTGTTTATGGCGTGCTTTTTCTACCACTTAAAATGTTCAGCAGTGTGATGGACCCTGGGTGAGTAAGCAAAAAATGGAGAACAAGATGTGAACTCTAGGACTCAGTGTCACCACATTAGGAGTACTACCAGGCTTGGTTTTGAACACGGTGATGGGGTAGGGGCAGATAAATGCATGTTTCAGGTTGTGCTGGGGAATCCCATGCAGGAAATGCCCACCTGCGACTGATTAGCATTCCCAGGAAGGGGTGGAGCTTGCCCAGAGCTGTGTGAGCCTTGTGTGCAAAGGTCTTCTCCACACATGCCCTAAGAAATCTCTTTTCTCATCTTATTTTCTTGCTGGAAGCTCCCTTGGAGCTTACCTCACAGCCAAAACCAAGGTGGAATTCATTTCCATGAGCAGCTGCCACAAGTTTCCAGCTTCTTGGATGAAATACTGTGTCATCCTGTCCTGGGCATCTAGTTTCCATGGTCTGTCATTAAGCTGGTTGGCTCTGGAGGAAAGGGGAATGGATGGTGTGCTCCATCTCAGTCCTCCTTTTTCCAATTGACTCATAGGCTCAACCAGCCTAAGGTGCACCCCTGGGGACAGTTTGTTGTCTCAGTGGATCTTCCTGGGTTTCCTGGGAAGTGTTCACATCCTGTTGTCCATTTATTGCTTACTCCCCCAGGGTCCATCACACTGCTGAACATTTTAAGACGTAGAAAAAGCACACCATAAACAAACCCAAAAGATGATTTTTAGAATTGTTAGAAGATCTTAACACCTGATAGAAAAATGGGCAAGAGGCACGAGCCAACACTTTATAAGAAAGATGTATCACTGGCCTTTAATTTAATGAAGACATGTTTAAAGACATGAGCAGCCAATTCACCAGAAGAGTATGGAACTAGCCCAGAACCAAGTTAAGAACATATTAAATCTAACGAAGGTAAAAAACGTCATACTAAAATGCCGTTGAGAACTGAAACTCAGGCAGTAGTGGCATAGATATTAGTAATTGCACACAGAGACATTAGGATTCTTGGAATAAATGTGTTTTGTGTGTTCTACAAATAAGGAGAGTCATGGAAATAATAAAATAGACCCCATTTGATCTTACAGATATGAAAGACATAGTTTCAGATGAAGCCAATTATAACGGTTTCCTGACAGCCCAGATAGTAAAAAAAAAAAAAAAAACAAACCCACATGCAACATGGGAGACCAGGATTCAATCCCTGGGTTGGGAAGATCCCCTGGAGGGGGAATGGCAGCCCTCTCCAGTGTGCTTGCCTGGAGAATCCCCACGGATAGAGGAGCCTGACGGGCTACAGTCCATGGGGTCACAAAGAGTTGGACACAGCTGAACAGCAAAGCACGGCACAGTGCAGCACATTGAATGTTTGTGAAAGAAATTCAGGTAGGGAGGAAAGAGGGAGACAAGAAAACAAGGGAAATGAAAGGAAGAAAAGAAAATCCTTTGTTGCTCGTGAGAACACAGCAACCAGAGATGTCCCCCAGCAGGACAACACCACACATGTCCATCTGAGTACTCTCAGCCGGATTGAAACAACCATCTCCAACTTTAGTCCCAGTCCTTCAACCAAACTCATGTGCAGGGTTTACCACAAACAGGCTAATAGTCATCATATCTTCTCCTCATTTAAATCCTGATTCACCCAGAAGTGAAAAAGACACATGTGTCCCAATGTTCATCCCAGCACTGTTTACAATAACCAGGGCATGGAAGCAACCTATATGTCCATCAGGAGACAAATGTGTAAGAAAGCAGTGGTACATAGACACAATGGAATATTGCTCAGCCATTAAGAAGAACACATGTGAATACATTCTAATGAGGAGGATAAAACTGGAGCCTATTATACAGAGTGAACTAAGTCAGAAAGAAAAACACCATACACTATACTAATGCATATATATTGTACTTAGGAAGATGGAGATGATAACCCTATATGGGAGAAAACAAAAGAGACACGGATTTACAGAACAGTCTTTTGGACTTTGTGGGAGACGTCGAGGATGGCCTATCTGAGAAAAATGCATTGAAACAATTATATTATCATATGTGAATGGGATAGGCCATCCATGTTCAATGCATAAGACAGGGTGCCCAGGACTGGTTGACTGTGCTGACCCAGAGGGATTGGATTGGGAGGAAGATGTGAGGGGGAATCAGAAAGGGAAATCCATGTACTCCCATGGCTAATTCATGTCAGTGTATGGCAAAAAACACCACAATATGATAAAGTAAATACCCACCAATTAAAATAAATAAAATAAAATAGAATCCTTTGATAAAAATGGCCTAATCAGTATTGACGTTTTGACCACCAAAAATGCTCTTTTTTCCTTCCTTTCTTCTTTCCTTCCTCCCCTTTCTTTCTTTCCTTTTCTTTCTGATTATACAACTGTTAAAGCTTGCTTTCCATTTATAGTTGTGACAAAGTCCTGGCTCTATTCCCCATGTTGTACAATGCATCCCTCAGCTCATCTTCCACTTAAATATCACTGCATGCCTCCCACTCCCCCACCTTTGTATTGACCCGCCCTCTTCCCCTCCCCGCTGGTAACCAGTAGATACTTCTCTATATTTGTGCACCTCCATTATTATTATATTCTCTACTTTGCGGTATGTTTACATTCTATAAGTGATATCATACAGTATTTGTCAATCTCTGTCTAAGTTATTTTACTCAATATTCTGCCTTCCATGTTGCTGCATATTTCAGTATTGCATTCTTTTGATGGCCAGCTCTTTTGTATGCCTTTTGAACAAATGTCCCTACCCCCACACACAACACAGCTCCCAAGTTAAGTGTCCATCTCTGCACTCACACAGAGAATCTCCAAGTCCTCTTCCTCTTCTCCCAGGGGAGGTGTGTCTTTGAAGCTCAGTCTGGAACCAGTTCTTCCCCCTACTTTCTGGCAACCTGGACCTTCTGGTCCCATCTCCAACTCCACAGAAGCCATCTCCCTCCCTCCTCACACACTCATCCCTGCCGTACCCTCTCTGTCCCCCACTTTCAGAGAACTCAAAGACAAATATAATTTCACATCAGCTTGATTTTATTTTATTTTCGTTATTAGTGTATGCAGTTATAATATTCAGCATCTGTACTTTTGGCGAGTACTCAGCGGCCAGACCCACAAGCATTTCTGAAGTGTCTAACCATGCCCCGAAGTCACTACTGTCCACTGGTCCAGCTGGAATGGCAGGGGTCTCCATGGTCTCTGTGACCTCCTCTGGTTCGTTCTGATTAGCTGGAATGGCAGGGGTCTCCATGGTGTCTGGGACCTCCTCTGGTTCCTTCTGATTACCTGGAATGGCAAGGTTCTCCATTGTGTCTGGGACCACCTCTGGTTACTTCTGATTCAGCTCTTCATTCGCTTTGGAAATCTGGCTACAGAGCTTTGAGCATCTGATTTTCTTAAGCTTTTTTTTTTGGTGTGAGTTTTCGGAGAAGTTTTCTTGTCCAGCTTTGCCGGAATGGGATTATTCACTCTCACGGTTACCCTGGCCACCTGGAGAAAACAAGACAGGGAGCAAGAATGGCACTGGTTTAGGGAAGAGTGTGAATACAGGAGGGAACGATGGCTCCAGGAGAAGGGGTGTGGGCAGAGAAAGGTTATGTGCCAGACAAGGACAGGAGAGGGTGTCTTCTGGGGTGGGGTCAATGGGCAAGAGGAGGTTCGCTGGGTTCAGTTCACCTTGACATTTTTTTCTGGACCTCAATAGATAGGAGGCCTTCATCTTCTCCTGGGTAACAGCAGGTGGGTGTTCCATAACTACTCTGGAGCCTTGTGTCTTCCCAGTAACCTCAGTCATTTGCAGGACTCAGAGTGGTCTGCTCAGAGCCCCTGAGCGCCCCTAAATATACCCGTCCCCGTGGAGCCTCACTCTCAAGATTTATGAGATTGGCAAGTCTCTCCCTCAGCGAATGGTGGCCCTGAGTGAGCTTTGACATCACAAATCCCCATCCTGACATGTCTAGTGGAGGACAGGGTGCAATTCAGATGTCTTGCCATGAGAAATGAGGCATTAGTAATGCCCTCAAGAGGCCTCCAAACTCACCTGCCACCCTCACCTCTATGTCAACTCTGATGGGTCACACAGCAGGCAGAGTGCATTTCCTCCCAACCTTGCCCCACGGCCACACTCCTCAGACATTCATTCTGATCTCTCTCAGCTTTCACCATTATCTAGCTTTTCATATCTTGCGTAAACTCCCTCCATGACAAGTAGGTTGGGTTTCAGTGTCTCTGGAAGTGAGAATCATTGCTCGTTCTTCCTGCAATGTGGTCTTAATGCATCTTGAACCCCATTCAATTCTGGGCCTGCCGACAGAAACCTTTCCATCCCGCATCCTTGTCTCAGTGTTCCCGGAACGGTCCTCCATTTTCTGCTCTGCAGTCGGAAACCCTTGTCTTCAGGCTGTGAGAATGCAGAGAATACACTTGCCCTTACTCCACACAGAGCTGTCTCGTTTCAAGTGAGTCCTCCAAATGACTGAAGTGACTGGGAAGACACAAGTCTCCAGAGTAGTTATGGAACACCCACCTCCTGTTACCCAGGAGAAGATGAAGACCTCCTATCTACTGAGGTCCAGAAAACAATGTCAAGGTGAACTGAACCCAGCCAACCTCCTCTTGCCCATTGACCCCACCCCAGAAGACAACCTCCCCTGTCCTTGCCTGGCACATAACCCTTCTCTGCCCAAACCCCTTCTCCTGAAGCCACGTTCCCTCCTGTCTTCAAACTCTTCCCTAAACCTGTGCCATTCTTGCTCCCTGTCTTGTTTTTTCCAGGTGGCCAGGGTAACCATGAGGGTGAACAATCCCATTCCGCAAAGCTTCCCGAGAAAAATTCTCTGAAAACTCCAACCACAAAAATGTTTAAGAAACTCAGATGCTCAAAGCTCTGTAGCCATTGTTCCAAGGCGAATGAACAGCTGAATCAGAAGGAACAAGAGGAGGTCCCAGAGACCATGGAGACATCTGCTTCCAGGTAATCAGAAGCAACCAGAGGAGGTCCGAGACACCATGGAGACCCCAGCCATTGCAACTAATCAGAATGAATCAGAGGAGGTCCCAGAGGCCATGGAGACCCCTGCATTCCAAGTTAATCAGAATGAACCAGAGGAGGTCCCAGAGATCATGGAGACCCCTGCCATTCCAGCTAATCAGAAGGAACCAGAGGGGTCCCAGAGACCATGGAGACCCCTGCCATTCCAACTGGACCAGGGGACAACCAGTGACTTCAGGGCATGGCTAGACACCTCATAAATGCTTGGGGGTCTGGTAGATGAGTACTGACCAAAAGTACAGATGCTGAATATTTTAGCAACTGCATACAATAATAATGAAAATAGAATGAAACCAAGCTAATTTGAAATTATGTCTGTCTCTGAGTTCTCTGATAATGGGGGGCAGAGAGGGCAGGGAAAGGGTATATGTGTGAGGAGAGAGGGAGATAGCTTCTGTGGAGTTGGAGATGGGACGAGAAGGTCCAGGTTGCCAGAAAGTAGGGGGAAAAACTGGTTCCAGACTGAACTTCAAAGACACACTTCCCATGGGAGAAAAGGAAGAGGACTTGGAGTTTCTCTGTACGTGTGCAAAGATGGACACTTAGCTGCGGAGCTGTGTCATGTGCAATGGGGCAGTGCCATTTGTTCAAAAGGCATTCAAAGGAGCTGCCCCATCAAAAGAATGGAATATTGACATTTGTAGCAACATCGAAGGTAAAATATTGAGTTATTATGACAAACAGAGATTGGCAAATACTGTATAATTATACTAAGAGAATGTAAACATAATGCAAAGTAGAGAATATGATTATAATGGAGGTGCACAAATATAGAGAAGCATCTCCTGGTTACCAGTGGGGAGGGGAAGAGGGTGGGGCAATACAGAGGTGGGGGAGTGGGAGGCAAGCAATGATAGGTAGGTGGAAGATGAGCTGAGGGCTGCATTGTACAACATGGGGAATAGAGCCAGGACTTTCTCATAAGTATAAATGGAAAGCAAGCTTTAACAGTTGTATAATCAGAAGGAAAAGGAAAGAAAGAGGGGGGCGGAAGGAGGCAAGAAAGGAAGGAAAAGAAGGGCGTTTTTGGAGGTCAAAAATCAATACTTATTAGGCCCTTTTTATCAAAGGATTCGATTTTATTTTATTTTATTTATTTTAATTGGTGGGTATTTACTTTATCATATTGTGGTGGTTTTTGCCATAAACTGACATCTATCAGCCATGGGAGTACATGTATTTCTCATCCTGATTCCCCCTCACATCTTCCTCCCAATCCAATCCCTCTGGGTCAGCCCAGTGAACCAATCCTGGGCATCATGTCTTATGCATTGAACATGGACTGGGTATCCCTTTCACATATGATGATATACTTGTTTCATAGCTCTTCTCTCAGATCATCCCACCCTCGCCGTCTCCCACAGAGTCCAAAAGACTGTTCTGTAAATCCGTGTCTCTTTTGTTGTCTCCCATATAGGGTTATCATCTCCATCTTCCTAAATACAATATATATGCCTTAGTGTAGTGTATTGGTGTTTTTCTTTCTGACTTACTTCGCTCTGTATAATAGGCTCCAGTTTCATTCACCTCATTAGAATGGATTCAGATGTGTTCTTCTTAATGGCTGAGCAATATTCCATTGTGTCTATGTACCACAGCTTTCTTATCCATTTGTCTGCTGATGGACATCTAGGTTGCTTCCATGGCCTGGTTATTGTAAACACTGCTGTGTTGAACATTGGGGCACACGTGTCTTTTTCACTTCTGGGTGAATCAGGATTTGAATGAGGAGAAACCATGATGACTATTAGCCTGTTAGTGGTAAACCCTGCACATGTATTTGGTTGAAGGAGTGGGACAAATTTAGAGATGGTTGTTTCAAACTGGCTGATGGTTCTCAGATGGACGTGTGGGGTGCTGTCCTGCAGGGGGACATCTCTGGCTGTTCTGTTCTCACCAGCAACGCAAGATTTTCTTTCCTGAATTTCATTTCCCTTGTTTCCCATTCTCACTCTTTCTTCCCTACCTGAATTTCCTTCTCAAACTTTCAATGTGCTGCACTGTGCTGTGCTTCATTGTTCAGCCATGTCCAACTCTTTGTGACCCCATGGACTGTAGCCCGCCAGGCTCCTCTGTCCATGGGGATTCCCCAGGCAAGCATACTGGAGAAGGCTGCCATTTCCCCCTCCAGGGGATCTACCCAACCCAGGGATTGAATCCTGGTCTCCATTTTGCAGGTGGGATTTTTTTTTTTTTTTTTTTTTTACTATCTGGGCCATCAGGAAACCCTTAAAATGGGCTTCATCTTACACTATGTTTTTCATATCTGCAACATCAAATGTGGTCTATTTAAGGATTTCCATGAACCTCCTTATATTTAGAACACACAAAACACATTTATTCCAAGTATCCTTATATCTCTCTGCAATTACTAATATCTATGCCACTTCTGCCTGAGTTTCATTTCTCAAGGGAATTGAAGTGTGATTTTTCTTACCTTCATTAGATTTAATATGTTTATAATGTGGTTCAGGGCTAGTTCCATACTCTTTTTGTGAATTGGCTGCTTATGTCTTTAAACATGTCGTCATCAATTTAAAGGCCAGTGATACATCTTTATTATAAAGTGTTTGTTCGTGCCTCTTCCTCATTTTACTATCAGGTTTTAAGATTTTCTAACAATTTTAAGAGTCATCTTTTGGGTTTGTTCATGGTGTGCATTTTCTACGTGTTAAAATGTTCAGCAGTGTGATGGACCCCGGGTGAGTAAGCAACAAATGGACAACAGGATGTGAACACTTCACAGGAAACTCAGGAAGACCACGAAAGCAACAACCTGTCCCCAGGGGTGCACCTCAGGCTGGTTGACCCTACGAGTCAATTGGAAAAATGAGGACTGAGTGGAGCACAATCCATTCCCCTTTGCTGCAGAGCCAACCAGCTCAATGAGAGACCATGGGAAATAGATGCACAGCGCAGGATGACTCAGTGTTTCCTCCAAGAAGCTGTAAGCTTATGGCAGCTGCTCATAGAAATGAATTCCACCTGGGTTTTGGCTGTGATATAAGCTCAAGGGAGCTTCCAGTAAGAAAACAAGATGTGAAAAGACATTCGTGAGGGCACGTGTTGAGAAGACTTTTGCACACCAGGCTCACACAGCTCTGGGCAGGCTCCACCCCTTGCTGGGAATACTAATCAGCTGCAGGTGGGTATTTCCTGCATGGGATCCCCCAACACAACCTGAAACATGCATTTCTCTGCCCCTTCCCCCTCACCCTGTTCAAACCCAAGCCAGGGTAGTACTGCTAGAGAGGTGACCCTCAGTCCTAGACTTGAAAGGAGACAGCTCCGTGTGGAGCAAGGGCAAGTGTATTCACTGCATTCTCACAGCCTGAAGACAAGTGTTTCCGACTGGAGACCAGAAAATCGAGGCCCGCTCCGGGAACACTGAGTCAAGGAGGCTGGATGGAAAGGTTTCTGTCGGCTGGCCCAGGACTCAATGGGCTTCAAGTTGCATTAAGACCACAGTACAGAAAGAACGAGCAGTGATTCTCGCTTCCACAGACACTTAAACACAATCTAGTTGTCATGGAGGGCGTTTAGGCAAGATATGAAAAGATAGATAATGGTGAAAGCTGAGAGAGAACAGAATGAATTCCCGAAGAGTCTGGCTGTGGGGCAAGGTTAGGAGGAGATGCACTCTGCCTGCTATGTGACCCATCAGAGTTGACATAGTGCTGAGGGTGGCAGGTGAGTTTGGAGGCCTCTTGAGGGCATTACTAATGCCTCATTTCTTCCAGCAAATTATCTGAATTGCTACCCATCCTCCGGTAGACATGTCAGGATGGGGCTTTGTGATGTCAAAGTTCACCCAGGGCCACCATTGGCTGGGGAACAGACGTGCTGACCTCATAAATCATGAGAGTCAGGCTCCATGGGGACAGGAATATATCGGGGTGGTCGGGGTTCTGAGCAAACCACTGTGAGTCCTCCAAATGACTGCGGTGACTGGGAAGACACAAGGCTCCAGAGTAGTTATGGAATAGCCACCTCCTGTTACCCAGGAGAAGATGAAGACCTCCTATCTATTGAGGTCCAGAAAACAATGTCAAATTGAACTGAACCCAGCCAACCTCCTGTTGCCCAAGGACCCCACCTCAGAAGACACCCTCCCCTGTCCTTGCCTGGCACATAACCCTTCTCTGCCCACATCCCTTCTCCTGAAGCTATGTTCCCTCCTGTCTTCACACTCTTCTCTAAACCAGTGTCATTCTTGCTACCTGTCTTGTTTTCTCCACACGGCCAGGGTAACTGTGAGGGTGAATAATCCCATTCCGGCAAAGCTGCCCAAGAAAACTTCTCTGAAATCTCCCACCACAAAATGCTTAAGAAAATCACATGCTCAAAGCTCTTTTGCCAGAGTTCCAAAGCGAATGGAGAGCTAAATCAGAAGAACCAGAGGAGGTCCCAGACACCATGGAGTCCCCTGCCATTGCAACAGATCATAATGAATCACAAGAGGTCCCAGAGACCATGGAGACCCCCTGCATTTTCAGCTAATCAGAATGAACCAGAGGAGGACCCAGAGACCATAGAGACCCCTGCCATTCCAGCTGGACCACTGGACAGCCAGTAACTTCGGGGCATGGCTAGACATCTCAGAAATGCTTGGGAGTCTGGTCGCTGAATACTGGCCAAAAGTACAGATGCTGAATATTATAGCAACTGCATACAATAATAACGAAAATAAAATAAACTCAAGCTGATGTGAAATTATATTTGATTCTGAGTTCTCTGATAGTGGGGGGCAGAGAGGGCAGGGAAGGGATAAGTGTGTGAGCAGGGAAGAATATGGCTTCTGTGGAGTTGGAGATGGGACCAGAAGGTCCAGGTTGCCAGAAAGTAGGGGGGAGCACTGGTTCCAGACTGAGCTTCAAAGCCGCACTTCCCATGGGAGAAGGGGAAGCGGACTTGGAGTTTCTCTGTGTGAGTACAGAGATGGACACTCAGCGGGGGAGCTGTGTCGTGTGTGCGGGGGCAGTGCCATTTGTTCAAAAGGCATACAAAGGATCTGCCCCATCAAAAGAATGGAATATTGAGATTTGCAGTAACATGGAAGGTAGAATGTTGATTAAAACAACTCAGACAGAGATTGACAAATACTGTATGATATCACTTATAGAATGTAAACATACCACAAAGTAGAGAATATGATAATAATGTAGGTGCAAAAATAGAGAGAAGCTTCTACTGTTTACCAGCGGGGAGGGGAAAGGGTCGGGCAATACAGAGGTGGGGGAGGGGGAGGCACGCAGTGATAATTAGGTGGAAGATGAGCTCAGGGATGCATTGTATAACATGGGAAATAGAGCCAGGACTTTGTCAAACTATAAATGGAAAGCAAGCTTTAACATTTGTATAATCAGAAAGTAAACCATGATGACTATTAGCCTGTTAGTGGTAACCCCGGCACATGTGTTTGGTTGAAGGAGTGGCACCAAAGTTGGAGCTGGTTGTTTCAAACTGGCTGAGAGTGCTCAGATGGACATGTGGGGTGCTGTCCTGCTGGGGCACATCTCTGGTTGCTCTGTTATCACCAGCAATGGAAGATTTTTTCCTTCTTTTCATTTCACTTGTTTCCCTTTCTCCCTCTTTTATCCCTACCTGAATTTCTTTCGCAAACTTTCAATGTGGTGTGCTGTGCTGTGCTTCATTGTTCAGCCATCTCCAACTCTTTATGACCCCATGGACTGTAGCCTGCCAGGCTCCTTTGTGCAGGGGGATTCTCCAGGCAAGCATACTGGAGCAGGCTGTCATTCCCCCCTCCAGGGGATCTTCCTAACCCAGGGATTGAATCCTGGTCTCCCATGTTTCAGGTGGGTTTATTTTCTTTACTATCTGGACCATCAGGAAACCCTTAAAATGGGCTTCATCTGACACTATGTTTTTCATATCTGTAAGATCAAATGGGGTCTATTTTAGGATTCCATGACTCTACTTATTTTTGGAACACACAAAACACATTTATTCCAAGTATCCTAATGTCTCTGTCTGCAATGACTAAAATCTATGCCACTTCTTCCTGAGTTTCATTTCTCAAGGACATTTTAGTATGATTTTTCTTAACTTCGTTAGATTTAATAAATTCTTAACGTGGTTCAGTGCTAGTTCAATACTCTTCTTGTGAGTTGGCTGCTCATGTCTTTAAACATGTCTTCATCAATTTAAAGACCAGTGATACATCTCTGTTATAAAGTGTTGACTCGTGCCTCTTGCCCATTTTTTATATCAAGTGTTAAAATCTTCTAACAATTCTAAGAGTTATCTTTTGGGTTTGTGTCTGGCGTGCTCTTTCTACCTGTTAAAATGCCCAGCAGTGTGATGGACCCTGGGTGAGTAAGCAACAAATGGAAACTAGGATGTGAACACTTCACAGGAAACCCAGGAAGACCAACTAAGACAAAAAATTGTCCCTAGTGGTACACCTCTGGCTGGTTGACCATAGGAGTCAGTTGGAAAAACGAGGACTGAGGTGGAGCACACAATCCATTCCCCTTTCCTCCTGAGTCAACCAGCTCAATGAGATACCATGGGAAATAGATGCACAGGGCAGGATGACAGAGTGTTTCATCCAAGAATTTGGAAACTTGTGGCAGTTGCTCATGGAAATGATTTCCACCTTGGTTTTGGTTGTGAGGTTGGCTCCAAGGGAGCTTTCAGAAAGAAAATACAATGAGAAAAGAGATTTGTGAGGGTACTTTTTGAGAAGACCTTGGCACAAAAGGCTCACACAGTTCTGGGCAGGCTCCACCCCTTGCTGGGAATACTAATCAGACGCAGGTGGTCATTTCCTGCATGGGATCCCCCAGCACAACCTGAAACATGCATTTCTCTTCCCCTTCCCCATCACCCTGTTAAAACCCAAGCCTGGGTAGTACTCCTAGTGAGGTAACCCTGAGTCCTAGACTTGAAATGCGAAAGCTCCGTGTTTAGCAAGGGTAATTTTATTCACTGTATTCTCACAGCCTGAAGACAAGGGTTTCCGACTGGAGACCACAAAATGAAGGCGAGCTCCGGGAACACTGAGACAAGGAGGCGGGATGGAAAGGGTTCTGTCGGCTGGCCCAGAATTCAAAGGGCTTCAAGGTGCATTAAGACCACATTGCAGGACGAACGAGCAATGATTCTCGCTTCCACATACACTTAAACACAACTTAGTTGTCATGGAGGGAGTTTAGGCAAGATATGAAAAGCTAGATAATGGTGAAAGCTGAGAGAGAACAGAATGAATGCGCGAGGAGTGTGGATGTGGGGCAAGTTTGGGAAGAGATGCACTCTACCTTCTGTGTGACCCATCAGAGTTGACATAGAGGTGAGGGTGGCAGGTGAGTTTTTAGGCCTCTTTAGGGCATTACTAATGCCTCATTTCTCCCAGCAAATCATCTGAATTGCCCCCCATCCTCCGCTAGACATGTCAGGATGGGGATTTGTGATGTCAAAGCTCACCCAGGACCACCATTGGCTGGAGAAGAGAATTGCTGACCTCATAAATCATGAGAGGCAGGCTCCATGGGAACGGGTATATATAGGGGTGCTCAGGGGCTCTGAGTAGACCACTGTGAGTCCTCCAAATGACTGATAGACACAAGGCTCCAGAGTAGTTATGGAACCCCCACATCCAGTTACCCAGGATAAGATGAAGACATCCTATTTATTGAGTTCCAGAAAACAATATCAAATTGAACTGAACGCAGCCAACCTCCTCTTGCACAAGGACCCCACCTCAGAAGGCACCCTCCCCTGTCCTTGCTTGGCACATAACCCTTCTCTGCACGAACCCCTTCTCCTGAAGCCACGTTCCCTCCTGTCTTCACACTCTTCCCTCAACCAGTGCCATTCTTACTACCTGTCTTGTTTTCTCCAGGTGGCCAGGGTAACTGTGAGGGTGAATAATCCCATTCCGGCAAAGCTGCCCAAGAAAACTTCTCTGAAATCTCCCACCACAAAAAAAGCTTAAGAAAATCAGATGCTCAAAGCTCTTTAGCCAGAGTTCCAAAGCCAATGAACAGCTAAATCAGAAGGAACCAGAGGAGGTCCCAGAGACCAGGGAGACCTCTGATATTCCAGGTAATCAGAAGGAACAGAGGATGTCCGAGACACCATGGAGTCCCCTGCCATTGCAACAGATCAGAATGAATCACAGGAGGTCCCAGAGACCATGCAGACCCCTGCATTTTCAGCTAATCAGAATGAACCAGAGGAGGACCCAGAGACCATGGAGAACCCTGCCATTCCAGCTGGACCAGTGGACAGTCAGTGACTTCGGGGCATGGCTAGACACCTCAGAAATGCTTGGGGGTCTGGTCGCTGAGTACTGGCAAAAAGTACAGATGCTGAATATTATAGCAACTGCATACAATAATAACGAAAATAAAATAAACTCAAGCTGATGTGAAATTATATTTGATTCTGAGTTCTCTGATAGTGGGGGGCAGAGAGGTCAGGGAAGGGATAAGTGTGTGAGGAGGGAGGGAGATGACTTCTGTGGAGTTGGAGATGGAACCAGAAGGTCCAGTTTGCCAGAAAGTAGGGGGAAGAACTGGTTCCAGACTGAGCTTAAAAGACACGTTTCCCATGGGAGAAGTGGAAGAGGACTTGGAGTTTCTCTGTGTGAGTGCAGAGATGGACACTTAGCCGGGGAGCTGTGTCGTGTGTGTGGGCCAGTGCCATTTGTTCAAAAGTAATACAGAGTATTTGCCCAATCAAAAGAATGGAATATTGACATTTGCAGCAACATGGAAGGTAGAATATTTAGTAAAATAACTCACACAGAGATTGACAAATACTGTATGATATCACTTATAGAATGTAAACATACCGCAAAGTAGAGAATATGATAATAATGGGGGTGCAAAAATAGAGAGAAGCATCTACTGGTTACCAGCGAGGACGGAAGAGGGTCGGGCAATACAGAGGTGGGGGAGTGGCAGGCACACAGTGATAGTTAGGTGGAAGATGAGCTCAGGGCTGCATTGTACAACATGGGCAATAGAGCCAGGACTTTGTCACAACTCTAAATGGAAGGCAGGCTTTATCAGTAGTATAATCCGAAACAACAGGAAAGAAAGAGGGGTGGGGAGGAAGGAGACAAGAAAGGAAGGAAATGAAGGGGGTTTTGGAGGGTCAAAATCAATACTGATTAGGCCCTTTTTATCAACGGATTCTATTTTATTTTATTTCATTTATTTTAATTGGTGGGTATATAGTTTATCATATTGTGGTGGTTTTTGCCATACATTGACATCTATCAGTCATGGGAGTACATGTATTCCTCATCCTGATTACCCCACACGTCTTCCTCCCAATCCAATCCCTCTGGGTCAGCCTAGTGAACCAGTCCTGGGAACCCTGTCTTATGCATCGAACATGGATGGGCTATCCCTTTCACATATGATAATATACTTGTTTCAATGCTTTTCACAGATCATCCCACCCTCGCCGTCTCCCACAGACTCCAAAACCCTCTTCTGTAAATCCGTGTATCTTTTGTTGCTTCCCATATAGGGTTATCATCTCCAACTTCCTAAATACAATATATATGGCTTAGTATAGTGCATTGGTGTTTTTTCTTTCTGACTTACTTTGCTCTGTATAATAGGGTCCAGTTTCATCCACCTCATTAGAATGGTTTCAGATGTGTTCTTCTGAATGGCTGAGCAATATTCCATTGTGTCTATGTACCACAGCTTTCTTACCCATTTGTCTGCTGATGGACATCTAGGTTGCTTCCATGCCCTAGTTATTGTAAACAGTGCTGTGATGAACATTGGGGCACACGTGTCATTTTCACTTCTGGGTGAATCAGGATTTGAATGAGGAGAAACCATGATGAATCTTAACCTGTTAGTGGGAAAACCTGCCCATGAGTTTGTTTGAAGGAGTGGGACTAAATTTTGGGATGGTTGTTTCAAACCGGCTGAGAGTGCTCAGATGGACATGTGTGGTGCTGTCCTGCTGGGGCACATCTCTGGTTCCTCTGTTCTCACCAGCAATGGAAGATTTTCTTTCCTTAATTTCATTTCCCTTGTTTCCCTTTCTCCCTCTTTCCTCCCTACCTGAATTTCTTTCACAAACTTTCAATGTGCTGCACTGTGCCGTGCTTTGTTGTTCAGCTATGTCCAACTCTTTGTGACCCCATGGACTGTAGCCCGCCAGGTTCCTCTGTCCATGAGTATTCTCCAGGCAAGCATACTGGAGCAGGCTGCCATTCCCTCCTCCACAGGATCTTCCCAACCCAGGGATTGAATCCTGGTCTCACAAGTTGCGGGTGGGTTTTTGTTTGTTTGTTTGTTTTTACTATATGGGCCATCAGGAAACCCTTAAAATGGTCTTTTCTGACACTATATTTTTCATATCTGTAAGATCAAATGGGGTCTATTTTAGGATTTCCATGAATCTCCTTATTTTTAGAACATAGAAAACACCTTTATTCCAAGTATCCTAACACATCTGTCTGCAATTACTAATATCTATGCCACTACTGCCTGAGTTTCAGTTCTCAAGGGAATTTTAGTATGATTTGTCATACCTTCGTTAGATTTAATATGTTCTTAAATTGGTTCGGGACTAGTTTCATACTCTTCTTGTGAATTGGCTGCTCATGTCTTTAAACATGTCTTCATTAATTTAAAGGCCAGTGATTCATCTTTCTTATAAAGTGTTGCTTATGCCTCTTGCCCATTTTTCTATCAGGTTTTAAGATGTGTTAACAATTCTAAAAGTCATCTTTTGGGTTTGTTTATGGCGTGCTTTCTCTACGTCTTAAAATGTTCAGTCGGGTGATGGACCCTGGGTGAGTAAGCAACAAATGGACAACAGGATGTGAACACTTCATAGGAAACCCAGGAAGAGCCACTAAGTCAACAAACTGTCCCCAGGAGTTCACCTCAGGCTGGTTGACCCTTCGAGTCAATTGGAAAAATGAGGACTGAGGTGGAGCACACAATCCATTCCCCTTTCCTGCAGAGCCATCCAGCTCAATGAGAGCCCATGGGAACTAGATGCCCAGGACAGGATGATGCAGTGTTTCTTCCAAGAAGCTGGAAGCTTGTGGCAGCTGCTCATGGAAATGAATTCCACCTTGGTTTTGGCTGTGAGGTAAGCTCCAAAGGAGCTTCCAGCAAGAAAACAAGATGAGAAAATAGATTTGTGAGGGCACGTGTTGAGAAGACCATGGCACTCAAGGCTCACACAGCTCTGGGCAAGCTCCACCCCTTGCTGGGAATATTAATCAGCCACAGGTCGGCATTTCCTGCATGGGAACCCCCAGCTCAACCTGAAAGATGAATTTCTCTGCTCCTTCCCCATCACCGTGTTCAAACCCAAGCCTGGGTATTACTCCTAGTGAGGTGACCCTGAGTCCTAGACTGGAAATGAAACAGCTCGGAATGGAGCAATGGCAATTGTATTCACTGTTTTCTCACAGACTGAATACAGGGGTTTCCGACTGGAGACCAGAAAATGAATGCCCCATCAAAAGAATGAAATATTGACATTTGCAGCAATATGGAAGGTAATATATTGAGTAAAATAACTCAGACAGAGATTGACAAATACTGTATGATATCACTTATAGAATGTAAACATACCACAAAGTAGAAAATATGATAAAAATGGAGGTGCACAAATATAGAGAAGCATCTACTGGTTACAAGCGGGGAGGGGAATAGGGTGGACCAATACACAGGAGTGGGAGTGGGAGGCACGCAGTGATAGTTAGGAGGGAGATGAGCTCAGGGATGCATTGTACAACATGGGGAATAGAGCCAGGACTTTGTCATAACTATAAATGGAAAGCAAGCTTTAATAGTTGTATAATCAGAAAGAAAAGGAAAGACAGAGAGGGGAGGAAGGAGCAAAGAAAGGAAGGAAAAAGGGGCGTTTTTGGATGTCTTAAAGACAGTACTGATGAGGCCCTTTTTATCAAAGGACTCTATTTAATTTAATTTTATTTATTTTAATTGGATTGGTATTTACTTTATCATATTCTGGTGGTTTTTGCCACACATTGACATGAATCACCCATGGGAGTATATGTATTCCCCATCTTGATTCCCCCTCACATCTTCCTCCCAATCCAATCCCTCTGGGTCAGCCCAGGGAACCAGTCCTGGGCACCCTGTCTTATGCATCGAACATGGACTGGTTATACTTTCACATATGATAATATACTTGTTTCAATGCTTTTCTCTCAGATCATCCCACCCTCGCCGTCTCCCACAGAGCCCAAAAGACTGTTCTCTAAATCTGTGTCTCTTTTCTTCTCTCCAATATAGGTTTATCATCTCGATCTTCCTAAATTCAATATATATGCCTTGGTATAGTGTATTGGTGTTTTTCTTTCTGACTTACTTAGCTCCGTATAATAGGCTCTAGTTTCATCCACCTCATTAGTATGGATTCACATGTGTTCTTCTTAATGGCTGAGTAATATTCCATTGTGTCTATGTACCAGAGCTTTCTACCCATTTGTCTGCTGATGGACATCTAAGTTGCCTCTATTCCCTGGCTATTGTAAACAGTGTTGTGATGAACATTGGGGCACAGGTGTCTTTTTCACTTCTGGGTGAATCAGGATTTGAATGAGGAGAAACCATGATGTCTTTTAGCCTGTTAGTGGTAAACCCTGCACATGAGTTTGGTTGAGGGAGTGGGACCAAAGTTGGAGATGGTTGTTTCAAACTGGCTGAGTGTTCTCATATAGACATGTGGAGTGCTGTCCTGCTGGGGGACATCTCTGTGTGCTCTGTTATCACCAGCAACGGAAGCTTTTCTTTCCTTAATTTCATTTCCGTTTTTTCCCTTTCTCCCTCTTTCTTCCTTACCTGAATTTCATTCACAACCTTTTAATGTGTTGCACTGTGCCGTGCTTCGTTGTTCAGCCAGGTCCAACTGTTTGTGACTGCATGGACTGTAGCCCGCCAGGCTGCTCTGTTCATGGGGATTCTCCAGGCAAGCACACTGGAGCAGCCTGCCATTTCCCCCTCCAGGGGATATTCCTCACCCAGGAATTGAATCTTGGCCTCCCATGTTTCAGGTGTTTTTTTTTTTTTTTTTTTCTACACTCTGGGCCATCAGGAAACCCTTAAAATGGGCTTCATCTGACACTATGTTTTTCATATCTGTAAGATCAAATGGGGTCTGTTGTAGGATTTCCAAGACTCTCCTTATTTTTAGAACACACAAAAAACATTTATTACAAATATCCTGAAGTCTCTGTCTGCAATTACTGATATCTATGCCAATTCTGCCTGAGTTTCAGTTCTCAAGGGCATTTCAGTATGATGTTTCTTACCTTTGTTAGATTTATTATGTTCTTAACGTGGTTCAGGGCTAGTTCCATACTCTTGTTGTGAATTGGCTGCTCATGTATTTAAACATGTCTTCATAAATTTAAAGGCAAGTGATACATCTTTCTTATAAAGTGTTGGCTTGTGCCTCTTGCCCATTTTTCTGTCAGGTGTTAAGCTCTTCTAAAAGTTCTAAGAGTCATCTTTTGGGTTTGTTTCCATCATGCTGTTTCTACCTCTTAAAATGTCCAGTAGTGTGATGGACCCTGGGGGAGTAAGCAACAAATGGACAACAGGATGTTAACACTTCACAGGAAACCCAGAAAGACCCACTAAGCCAACAAACTCTCCCTAGGGGTGAACCTCCGGCTGGTTTACCATACGAGTCAATTGTTAAAACGAGGACTGACGTGGAGCCCACAATCCATTCCCCTTTCCTGCAGAGACAACCAGCTCAATGAGAGACCATGGGAACTAGATGTACAGGAAAGGATGACTCAGTGTTTCGTCCAAGAACCTGGAAGCTTGTGGCAGCTGCTCATGGAAATGAATTCCACCTTGGTTTTGGCTGTGAGGTAAGCTTCAAGGAAGCTTCCAGCAAGAAAACAAGATGAGCAAAGAGATTGGTGAGGACACGTGTTGAGAAGACCTTTGCACACAAGGCTCACACAGTTCTGGGCAAACTCCACCCCTTGCTGGGAATACTAATCAGCCACAGGTGGGCATTTCCTGCATGGGATCCCCTAGCACAACCTGAAACATGCATTTCTCTGCCCCTTCCCCATCACTCTGTTCAAACCCAAGCCTGGGTAATACTCCTAGTGGGGTGACCCAGAGTCTACACATGAAACGAGACAGCTACGTGTGGAGCAAGGGCAAATGTATTCACTGCATTCTCACAGCCTGAAGACAAGCGTTTCTGACTGGAGACCAGAAAATGGAGGCGAGCTCTGGGAACACTGAGACAAGGAGGCAGGATGGAAAGGTTTCTGTCAGCAGGACCAGAATTCAATGGGTTACAAGGTGCATTAAGACTACATTGCAGGAAGAACGAGCAATGTTTCTCGTTTCCACAGACACTTAAACACAACCTAGTTGTCATGGAGGGAATTCAGGTAAGATATGAAAAGCTAGATAATGGTGAATGCTGAGAGAGATCAGAATGAATGCCCGAGGAATGTGGTTGTGGGGCAAGTTTGGGAGGAAATGCATTCTGCCTGCTTTGTGACCCATCAAAGTTGACATAGAGTTGAGGGTGGCAGGTGAGTTTGGAGGCCTCTTTAGGGCATTACTAATGCCTCATTTCTCCCAGCAAATCATCCGAATTGCTACTCATCTTCGGCTAGACATGTCAGGATGGGGCTTTGTAATGTCAAAGCTCACCCAGGGCCACCATTTGCTGGGGAAGACACTTGCTGATCTCAAAAATCATGACGGTGAGGCTCCATGGAGCCGGGTATAGATAGGGGTGATCAAGGGCTCTGAGCAGACCACTGTGAGTCCTCCAAATGACTGAGGTGACTGGGATAGACACAAGGCTCCAGAGTAGTTATGTAACACCCACCTCCTTTTACCCAGGAGAAGATGAAGACCTCCTATCTACTGAGGTCCAGAAAAATATGTCAAGGTGAAATGAACCCAGCCAACCTCCTATTGCCAATCGACCCCACCCCAGAAGACACCCTCCCCTGTCGTTCCCTGGCACATAACCCTTCTCTGCCCACACCCCTTCTCCTAAAGCCACGTTCCCTCCTGTCTTCACACTCATCTCCAAACCAGTGCCATTCTTGCTCCCTGTCTTGTTTCTCCAGGAGGCCAGGGTAACTCTGAGGGTGAATAATCCCATTCCGGCACATCTGACCAAGAAAACTTCTCTGAAAACTCCCACCACATAAAAGATTAAGAATATCAGATGCTCAAAGCTATGTAGCTAGAGATCCAAGACGAATGAACAGCTGAATTAGAAGGAACCAGAGGAGGTCCCAGAGACGATGGTGACACCAGCCATTCCAGATAATCAGAACGAACCAGAGGAGGTCCCAGAGACAATGGAGACCCCTGCCATTTCAGGAAGACCAGTGGACAGCCAGTGACTTCGGGGCATGGCGAGACACCTCAGAAATGCTTGCTGGTCTGACCGCTGAGTACTGGCCAAAAGTACAGATGCTGAATATTATAGCAACTGCATACATTAATAAGGAAAATAAAATAAAATCAAGCTGATGTGAAATTATGTTTGTCTCTGAGTTCTCTGATAGTGGGGGGCAGAGAGGTCAGGGAAGGGATAAGTGTGTGAGGAGGGAGGGGGATGGCTTCTGTGGAGTTGGAGATGGGACCAGAAGGTCCAGGTTGCCAGAAAGTAGGGGGAAGAACTGGTTCCAGACTGAGCTTCAAAGACACACTTCCCATGCGAGAAGAGGAAGAGAACTTGGAGTTTCTCTGTGTGAGTGCAGAGATGGACACTTAGCTGGGGACCTGTGTTGTGTGTGGGTGGGGCAGTGCCATTGGTTCAAAAGGCATACAAAGTAGCTGCCCCATCAAAAGATGGAATATTGACATTTGTAGCAACATGGAAGGTAGAATTTTGGGTACAATAATTCAGACAGAGATTGGCAAATACTGTGATATCACTTATAGAATGTAAACATCCCGCAAAATAGAGAATATGATAATAATGGAGGTGCACAAATATAGAGAAGCATGTACTAGTTACTAGCGGGGAGGTTCGAGGGCGGGTTAATACAGAGTTGGGGGAGTGGGAGGCACGCAGTGATAGATAGGTGGAAGATGAGCTCAGGGCTGCATTGTACAACATGGGGAAGAGAGCAAGGACTTTGTCATAACTATAAATGGAAAGAAAGCTTTAATAGTTGTATAATCAGAAACAAAAGGAAAGAAAGAGGGGGGAGGAAGGAGGGAAGAAAGGAAGGAAATGAAGGGCGTTTTTAGAGATCAAAAAGTCAGTACTGGTTAGGACCTTTTTATCAAAGATTCTATTTTATTTTATTTTATTTTATTTATTTTAATTGGTGGGTATTTACTTTATCATATTGTGGTGGGTTTTGCCATGCATTGACATGAATCAGCCATGGGAGTACATGTATACCCCATTCTGATTCCCCCTCACATCTTCCTCCCAATCCAATCCTTCTAGGTCAGCCCAGTGAACCAGTCCTGGGCTCCCTGTCTTATGCATCGAACATGGACTGGCTCTCCCTTTCACGTATGTTAATATACTTGTTTCAATGTTTTTCTCTCAGATAATCCCATCCTCGATGTCTCCCACAGAGTCCAAAAGACTGTTCGTTAATCCGTGTCTCTTTTCTTGTCTCCCATATAGGGTTATCATCTCCATCTTCCTAAATACAATATATATGCCTTAGTATAGTGTATTGGTGTTTTTCTTTCTGACTTACTTCTATCCGTATAATAGGCTCTAGTTTCATCCACGTCATTAGAATGGATTCACATGTGTTCTTCTTAATGGCTGAGCAATATTATATTGTGTCTATGTACCACAGCTTTCTTACCCATTTGTCTGCTGATGGACATCTAGGTTGCTTCCATGCCCTGGCTATTGTAAACAGTGCTGTGATGAACATTGGGGCACACGTGTCATTTTCACTTCTGGGTGAATCAGGATTTGAATGAGGAGAAACCATGATGACTATTAGCCTGTTAGGGGTAAACCCTGCACATGAGTTTGGTTGAGGGAGTGGGACCAAATTTGGAGATGGTTGTTTCAAACTGGCTGAGAGTGCTCAGATGTACATGTGGGGTGCTGTCCTGCTGGGGGTCATCTCTGGTTGCTCTGTTCTCACCAGCAACGAAGATTTTTTTCCTTGATTTCATTTCCCTTGTTTCCCTTTCTCCCTCTTTCCTCCCTACCTGAATTTCTTTCACAGACATTCAATGTGCTGCACTGTGCCGTGTTTCGTTGTTCATTCGTGTCCAACTCTTTGTGAACCCATAGACTGTAGCCCGCCAGGCTCCTCTCTCCATGGGGATTCTCCAGGCAAGCATACTGGAGCAGGCTGCCATTGCGCCCTCCAGGGGATCTTCCCAACCCAGGCATTGAATCCTGGTCTCCCATATTGCAGGTGTTTTTTTTTTTTTTTTTTTCTTCTATCTGTGCCATCAGGAAACCCTTAAAATGGGCTTCATCTGACACTATGTCTTTCATATTTGTAGGATTAAATGGCTTCTATTTTAGGATTTCCATGACTCTCCTTATTTTTAGAGCACACAAAACACCTTTATTCCAAGTATCCTAATGTATCTGTCTGCAATTACTAGTATCTATGCCATTTCTGCCTGAGTTTCAGTTCTCAAGGGAATTTTAGTATGAATTTTCTTACCTTTGTTAGATTTAATATGCTCTTAATGTGATTCGGGGCTAGTTCCGTACTCTTCTTCTGAACTGGCTGCTCATGTCTTTAAACATATTTTCATCAATTTAAAGGCCAGTGATACATCTTTCTTATAAAATGTTGGCTCGTGTCTCCTACCCATTTTTTTCTATCAGGATTTAAGATCTTCTCAAATGTCTAAGAGTCATCTTGTGGGATTGTTTACGGCATGCATTTTCTACCTCTTAAAATTTTCAGCAGTGTGATGGACCCTGGGTCAGTAAGCAACAAGTGGACACCAAGATGTGAACACTTCACAGGAAACCCAGGAAGACCCACTAAGCCAACAAACTGTCCTCAGGGGTGCACCTGAGGCTGGTTGACCCTACGAGTCAATTGGAAATACGAGGACTGAGGTAGAGCACATAATCGATTCCCCTATCCTCCAGAGCCAATCAGCTCAATGAGAGACCATGGGAACAAAATGCACAGGACAAGATGACTCAGTGTTTCATCCAAGAACCTGGAAGCTTGTGGCAGCTGCTCATGGAAATGAATTCCACCATTGTTTTGGCTGTGAGTTTAGCTCCAAGGGAGCTTCCAGCAAGAAAACAAGATGAGAAAAGAGGTTTGTGAGGGCACGTGTTGAGAAGACCTTTGCACACAAGGCTCACACAGTTCTGGGCAAGCTCCACCCCTTGCTGGGAATAATAATCAGACACAGGTAGGCATTTCCTGCATGGGATCCCCAAGCACAACCTGAAACATGCATTTGTCTGCCCCTTCCCCATCACCCTGTTCAAACCCAAGCCTGGGTACTACTCCAAATGAGGTGACCCTGAGTCTTAGGCTTGAAACAAGACAGCTCCGTTGGAGCAAAGGCAAGTGTATTCACTCCATTCTCACAGCCTGAAGACAAGTGTTTCCGACTGGAGACCAGAAAACGGAGGAGAGCTCAAGGAACACTGAGGCAAGGAGGCGGGATGGAAAGGTTTCTGTCGGCTGGCCCAGAATTCAACGGGCTTCAAGTGCATCAAGACCACATTGCAGGACGAACGTGGAATGATTCTCGCTTCCACAGACACTTAAACACAAGCAAGTTGTCATGGAGGGAGTTTAGGCAAGATATGAGGAGCTAGATAATGGTGAAAGCTGAGACAGAACAGAATGAATTCCCGAGGAGTGTGTCTGGGGGAAAGGTTTGGAGGAGATGCACTCTGCCTGCTGTGGGACCCATCAGAGTTTTCATAGAGGTGAGGGTGGAAGGTGAGATTCGAGGCCTCTTGAGGGCATTACTAATGCCTCATTTCTCCCAGCAAATCATCTGAATTGCTCCCCATCCTCAGCTAGACATGTCAGGATGGGGCTTTGTGATGTCAAAGCTCACCCAGGGACTCCATTGGACTTTCCAGTTAACCAGAATGAACTAGAGGAGGTCTAATAGACCATTGAGACCCCTGTCAGTCCAGCTAATCAGAGCGAACCAGGGGAGGTCCCAGAGACCATGGAGACCCCTGCCATTCCAGCTGGACCAGTGGACAGCCATTGACTTCAGGGCACGGGTAGAGACCTCAGAAATACTCGAGGGTCTCCCCGCTGAGTACTTGCCAACAGTCCAGAGTGCTGACATCATAAAGCATGAGGGTGAGGCTCCATGGGGACGTTTATCTATAGGGGTGCTCAGGGGCTCTGAGCAGACCACTGTGAGTCCTCCAAATGACTGAGGTGACTGGGAAGCCACAAGGCTCCAGAGTAGTTAAGGAACAGCCACCTCCTGTTACCCAGGAGAAGATGAAGACCTCCTATCAATTGACGTCCAAAAAAAAAATTGTCAAGGTGAACTGAACCCATCCAAACTCCTCTTGCCCATGGACCTCACCCCAAAAGACACCCTGACCTGTCCTTGCCTTGCACATAACCCTTCTCTGCCCTCACCCCTTTTCCTGAAGTCATCTTTCCCACCTGTCTTATCACTCTTTCGTAAAACAGTGCCAGTCTTTGCTCCCTCTCTTATTTTCTCCAGGTCTCCAAGGTAACCTGGAGGGTGAATAATCTTTTTCTTGCAAAGGTCTCCAAGAAAACTTCTCATAAAACTCGCACCACAAAAAAGTTTCAGAAAATCAGATTCTCAAGCTCTGTAGGCAGAGTTCCAAGGCGAATAAACAGCTGAATCAGAAGGAACCAGAGGAGGTCCCAGAGACCATGGAGACCCCTGCCATTCCAGCTAATCAGAATGAATCAGAGGAGGTCCCAGAGACCATGGAGACCCCTGCCATTCCTGTTAATCAGAGTGAACCACAGGACGTCCCAGAGTCCATGGAGTCCCCTGCAAGTCCAGCTAATCAGAAAGAATCAGAGGAGGTCCCAGAGACCCCAGAAACCCCTTCCTTTCCAGTTAACCAGAATGAACTAGAGGAGGTCTAATATACCATGGAGACCCCTGTCAGTTCAGCTAATCAGAACGAACCAGGGGAGGTCCCAGAGACCATGGAGACCCCTGCCATTCCAGCTGGATTAGTGGACAGCCAGTGACTTCGGTGCACAGGTAGAGACCTAAGAAATGCTCGAGGGTCTCCTGCTGAGTACTGGCCAACAGTCCAGATGCTGAATATTATAGCAACTGCATACATTAATAACTAAAATAAAATACAATGAACCTGATGTGAAATTATATTTGTCTCTGAGTTCTCTGATGGTGGGGGCCAGAGAGGGCAGCGAGGGGATAAGTGTGTGAGGAGGTTGGGAGATGGCTTCTGTGGACTTGGAGATGGGACCAGAAGGTCCAGGTTGCCAGAAATTAGGGGGAAGAACTGGTTCCAGACTGAGATTCAAAGATACACTTCCCATGGGAGAAGAGCAAGAGGACTAGGTGTTTCTCTGTGTGAGTGCAGAGGTGGACACTTAGCTGCGGAGCTGTGTCCTGTTGGGGGGTCAGTGCCATTTGTTAAAAAGTCATACAGAGGAGCTGCCCATCAAAAGAATGAAATATTGACATTTGCAGCAATATTGAAGGTAGAATATTGAGTTAAATAACTCAGACAGAGGTACACAAATACTGTATGATATCACTTATAGAATCTAAACATACCATAAAGTAGAGAATATGATAAAAATGGAGGCGCACAGATACAGAGACACATCTACTGGTTACCAGCGGGGAGGGGAAGACGGAGGGCCAATACAGAGGTGGGGGAGTGGGAGGCACGCAGTGTTAGTTAGGTGGAATATGAGCTCAGGGATAAATTGTACAACATGGGGAATAGAGCCAACACTACGTCATAACTATAAATGGAAAGCAAGCTTTAACAGCAGTATAAAGAGAAAGTAATGGAAAGAAAGAGGGGTGAAGAAGAGGGAAGAAAGAAGGAAAGAATGGCGTTTTTGGAGGTCAAAAAGCCAATACTGATTAGGCCCATTTTGGCAAAGGAATGTATTTTATTTAATTTTATTTATTTTAATTCTTGGGTAATTACTTTACAATATTGTGCTGTATTTTCCATACATTGACATGAATCATCCATGGGTATACATGTGTTCCCCATCCTGATCCCCCTTCCCACCTCTCTCCCCATCCCATCCATCTGGGTCAGCCGAGTATAGCAGCCTTGAGCACCCTGTCTTATGCATTGAACATGGGCTGAATATCCCTTTCACATATGATAATATACATGTTTCAATGACATTATCTCAGACCATCCCACCCTCGCCGTCTCCCACAGAGTCCAAAAGACTGTTCTGTAAATCTGTGTCTCTTTTGCTCTCTCCCTTACAGGGTTATCATCTCCATCTTACTAAATTCAATATATATTCCTTAGTATAGTGTATTGGTGTTTTTCTTTCTGACTTACTTCTCTCCTTATAATAGGCTCCAGTTTCATCCACCTCATTAGAATGGATTTACATGTGTTCTTTTTAATGGCTGAGCAATATTCCATTGTGTCTATGGACCACAGCTTTCTTACCCATTTGTCTGCTAATGGACATCTAGGTTGCTTCCATGCCCTGGCTATTGTAAACAGTGCTGTGATGAACATTGGGGCACACGTTTCTTTTTCACTTCTGGGTGAATCAGGATTTGAATGAGGAGAAACCATGATGACTATTAGCCTGTTAGTGGTAAACCCTGCACATGAGTTTAGTTGAAGGAGTGGGACCAAAGTTGGAAATGGTTGTTTCAAACCGGTTGAGAGTGCTCAGATGGACATGTGTGGTGCTGTCCTGCTGGGGGACATCTCTGGTTGCTCTCTTCTCACCAACAACAGAGGATTTTCTTTCCTTCCTTTCATTTGCCTTGTTTCCCTTTCTCCCTCTTTCCTCCCTACCTGCCTTTCTTTCACAAACATTCAACGTGCTGTGCTGTGCTTCTTTGCTCAACCGGGTTGAACTATTTTTGACCCCATGAACTGTAGCCTGCCAGGCTCGTCTGTCCATGGGGATTCTCCAGGCAAGCATACTGGAGCATGTTGCCATTCCTCCCTCCAGGGCATCTTCCCAGCCCAGGGACTCTATCCTGTTTTCCCATGTTGCAGTTTTGTTTTGTTTTTTTTTTTTTTTTTAATTTTTTTTAATGTCTGAGCCATCAGGAAACCCTTAAAATGGGCTTCACCTTACACTATGTTTTTCATATCTGTAAGATCAATAGGGTCTATTCTTTGATTTCCATGTCTCTCCTTACTTTTGGAACGCAAAAAAACACAGATATTGCAAGCATGTTAATGTCTATGTCTGCAATAATTAAAATATATAACACATGTGCCTGAGTCTCAGTTCTCAAGGGAATTTTAGTATGAATTTTCTTACCTTCATGATATTTAATATGTTCTTAAGGTGTTTCGGGGCTAGTTCCATACTCTTCTTGTGAATTGGCTGCTCGTGTCTTTAAAGATGTCTTCATAAATTTAAAGGCCAGTGATACATCTTTTTATAAATCCTGGGTAGTACTCCTAGTGAGGTGACCCTGAATCCTAGACTTGAAATGAGACAGCTCCGTGTGGAGCAAGGGCAAGTGTATTCACTGCATTCTCACAGCCTGAAGACAAGGGTTTCCGACGGGAGACCAGAAAATGGAGGCGAGCTCCGGGAACACTGAGAACAGGAGGCGGGATGGAAAGGATTCTGGCAGCTGGCTCAGAATTCAATGACCTTCAAGTTGCATTAAGTCCACATTGCAGGAGGAAAGTGGAATGATTCTCACTTCCACAGACACTTAAGCACAACCTATTTGTCATGGAGGGAGTTTGGGCAAGATATGAAAAGCTAGATAATGGTGAAAGCTAAGAGAGAAGAGAAGGAATGCCCGAGGAGTGTGGCTGTGGGGCAAGTTTGGGAGGAGATGCACTCTGCCTGCTGTGTGACCCATCAGGTTGACATAGAGTTGAGGGTGGCAGGTGAGTTTGGAGGCCTCTTTAGGGCATTACTAATGCCTCATTTCTCCCAGCAAATCATCTGAATTGCTCCCCATTCTCTGCTAGACATGTCAGGATGGGGTTTTGTGATGTCAAAGCTCACCCAGGGCCACCATTGGGTAGGGAAGAGACTTGATGACCACATAAAGCATGAGGGTGAGGCTCCATGGGGACGGGTATATAGAGGGATGCTCAGGGGCTCTGAGCAGACCACTGTGAGTTCTCCAAATGACTGAGGTGACTGGGAAGCCACAAGGCTCCAGAGTAGTTATGGAACACGCACCTCCTGTTACCAAGGAGTAGATGAAGACCTTCTATCAATTGAGGTCCAGAAAACATGTCTAGGTGAGCTGAACCCAGCCAAACTCCTTTAGCCCATCGACCCCAACCCTAAAGAAACCCTCCCCTGTCCTTGCCTGGCACATAAGCCTTCTCTGCCTACACCCCTTCTTCTGAAGCCATCGTTCCCACTTGGCTTCACAGTCTTCCCTAAACCCGTACCATTCTTTACTCTCTATCTTGTTTTCTCCAGGTTGCCTGGGGACCTGTTAGGGTGAATAATCCCATTCCAGCAAAGCTGCACAAGAAAACTTCTCTGAAAACTCCCACCACAAAAAAAGCTTAAGAAAATCAGATGCTCTAATCTCTCTATCCAGAGTTCCAAGGCGAATGAACAGCTGAATCCGGAAGAACCAGAGGAAGTCCCAGAGACCATGGAGACCCCTGCCATTCTAGTTAATCAGAACGAACCAGAGGAAGCCCCAGAAACCATGGAGATCCTTGTCATTCAGCTAATCAGAATGATTCAGAGGAGGTGCAAGAGACCTTTGAGACCCCTTCCATTCCAATTAATCAGAATGAACCAGAGGAGGTCCCAAGGACCATGAAGACCCCTGCCATTACAGCTGGACCAGTGGACAGCCAGTGACTTCGGGGCATGGCTAGACACCTCAGATGTGCTCGGGGGTCTCGCCGCTGAGTACTGGCCAAAACAACAGATGCTGAATATTATAGCAACTGCATACATTAATAACGAAAATAAAATAAAATCAACCTGATGTGAAATTATGTTTGTCTCTGAGTTCTCTGATAGTGGGAGTCAGAGAGAGCAGGGAAGGGATAAATGTGTAAGGAGGGAGGGAGATGGTTTCTGTGGAATTGGAGATGGGACCAGAAGGTCCAGGTTGCCAGAAAGTAGGGGGAAGGACTGGTTCCAGACTGAGCTTCAAGGACACACTTCCCATGGCAGAAGAGGAAGAAGACTTGGAGTTTCTCTGTGTGAGTGCAGAGATGGACACTTAGCTGGGGAGCTGTGTCGCGTGTGTGTGTGTTGGGGGGAGGGGGCAGTGACATTTGTTCAAAAGGCATACAAAGGAGCTGCCCCATCAAAAGAAAAGAATGGAATATTGATATTTGGAGCAACATGGAAGGTAGAATATTGACTAAAATAACTCAGACAGTGATAAACAAATACTATATGATATCACTTATAGATATTCTGCCCATAGTTGAGATTCCCAATCAGGAAAGGAGACTCCTCGAGACAATGCAACTTTCAGTAAGGGAATTTATTCTTGACTCAAACCAGGGCCTCTGGCCCTCATCAAGTGTGTGAGGACGAAAATTCCCCCAGACCCAATTCTCTCCGGTATTTATTGGGTACAATTTGGTAGTTGGCTGAAGTGGATTGGTTACAGAGTTGCAAGTCAATTTTTGTTGGCCCAATCCTTGTGGGCTTTCAGCTTTCTCCTGATAGGTTCCATTTTTCTTGCTAGGCACATGTTGATTGGCTGGCTCGAGGTGGCCTGACAATTATGTTACTCAGGGAAACCAGGCCTACTCCTAATCTAGGCTGCCTGTCATGACGTTAGCTGTGGCAGCCTCACATTTCCCCCCGTCTTTGTACTTTTTGTAGGGGAATCTTTCTCTCTATCCTGTGAAATTGGCTGATATTGTTGTCTCAATACCATCATTTGGATGGTATTTAGGCGCTCTCTAATAAATGAGACCAGACGGTTTAAAATGCATGGACCAAAGGTCAGTAACAATATTAATATTATGAGTGGACCCAGGAGGGTGGAAATCAAAGTGGTCAACCAGGGGGAGCGCTGAAACCAAGATTCAAACAGCCTTGTTGGGCTTTTTGTTCTCTCTTCCTCTGGGCTAGTCTCTCTCTTACTTTCTGGAGAGATTTTTGTACCACCCCTGAATGGTCGATAGAGAAACAGCATTCTTCTCCCGGTGCTGCACATAATCCTCTTTGTTGCAGAAACAACAAATCGAATCCTCTCTTATTCTGTAACACTACTTCAGCCAAGGAGCTCAATATCTCCATCTATTGCAGCCCTTAGTTGACTATACTGTTTATCTTGCAACGTTAAGGCTGCAATCTCACTTCCCGTTTTGAAGGACCCAATAGGACTGCCAAAGTCAGGGCAGTGATTGGTTCTCGTTTTACCCTATACTGACCTGATGGGTCTAACCTAGGTTGCAGCTCTTCCTTTGAGTAATAGTTTAGCCGGGGGATCAGGTGGACTAGGACACAGAAATCTTGGGACACATCAAGTGCTGCCTTATGGACACACGGGGTTAGTCCGGCGGAGCAAGTCTACCACCCGTTTTCTGGCGGAAGTTCCCACTTGTGAGTAGAATTGGGGAGGCTAGTCCTAGGGATTGAATTATTATCACCTAGGTGTTGATAAGTCTTAGGGATAGTTCCTATACAGGTGCCTATCCTCGTAATGGAGCCTACTGTCAACCAGCCTGACCCAGGTTGTTGCTGCTGTCTGCAGGCCGAGACATATTATAGCAAAGCCAGCAACCGTTTGTTAAGTCCGGATGAGAGGCATTTAGGGTGAGATTGGCCGAGGAGATCATTTTCATAAGGGGGTCTGTTGGTGGGGACATGTTAACCCTGGAGGTTCCCATGGTGCATGGAGTCGCTCTAATAGGGAGTCTTTGGGGTTCTTCTATCACCTGGTTTGGGCCTCAGGCTACTTTGGGTGCCAAATAGAGCGGTCCCTGTTTTAACTTAAGCTCAAACCGGAATCCTGTGTCATAGCCAGTCTTGTAAATACGGAGGCCCCAAGCTCGGCCAACATCCCACCTGAGAAATTTTTTTCCTTTGTCTTTGAATTTGATCTGTAATGGGAAACATTGCCCGGGACTCTGTTAGTTGGACATCTCTGGGAATTCGGGGGGTAGTTTACCTGAATGAGGTCCTTGTCGGAGTTAGTGAGTGAATTGACTGTTCCAGTGGTTTTGAAACCCCAAGCGGCGCAATAAAAAGAGTCAACTACCCGACATTTTTCAGTTTGGTTCTGATCCCTTCCTCCCCCCGGGCAGACATAGACAGGCACCTGTTCATACTACTGTGGGCCATTTTGCTCACAGTTATGGGTGAACAGACTGGAAGAGCCGTGGGCAAGAACTTGGTCAGTTGGTGGGGGCCAAACCCTTTACCGTCAGCCGCCAGCACGCACAAATCAAAGGCAGTACTGGCCACCATGTCCCTTTGGGGGCCACGTTGGAGCTCGAATTAAGTACTTCTCCAGTCTCAGGATTTTAGATCACCCAAGTCAGGTTAGCTGGCTGATGGGGGTTGTGGCTGGTTGATCCTGGGCGAAAGAAAACTGTTATCAGCAGGAGAGTTAAGAGGGCTCCCATCATAGGAGTTTCAGTTTCAAAGGATTTGATGGGTGAGGTCTTGCCTCCCATTCTGCTTGTGCCTTCTCTTGTTCTTCCGGGGTGGCTTGCCGCACGTGATTGCAGTGAACCCAGGGCCCAATCTTGTCGATCTTAACAGCAATAGGAGTGGTAAAGAGAACAACAAAAGTGCCTTTTCATCTAGGTTCTAATGCTTTAGATTGGTGTTGTTTTAGCCAAAGCCAACCACCCAGACCAATATTACATGAGGGGATTGTCCCCTTGCTTGGACCCTCGTGTAACTCTTGAATTAATTTCCAAACATGGCTATGCACCTTACTTAATGCCATCAGTGTTTGCTGAAATTGTCCCAAGGTAGGGGGTGGTAGGCATTTTTCCTCGAATATAGGACACACAGAAGGTGGTCTTCTATACAGAATGTGAAAAGGGGTAAGATTCAGCTTATAAGGGGTGTTAAGCACTCGAAAGAGCACGAAGGGAAGGAGGGTCACCCAGTCCCAGCCAGTCTCTATTGCCAACTTTTTCTAAGTTTATTTTAGGGTCCGATTCATTCTCTCAACCTGTCCTGAGCTCTGGGGATTATATTCACCATGTAACTTCCATTTTGTCCCCCCTTGTACAATCTGGCTCACAAAGGCAGGTCCGTTATCAGAGCCCATAGTCACTGGCAGCCCGTGCCTAGGCACGATCTCTCCTAAGATCTTTTTAGCAACCACTGTTGCTGTCTCTCCCTTAGTGGGGAAGGCTTCTACCCTCCCCGAGGAGGTGTCTACCAGAACCAACGGATAGAGATACCCGCACTTACCTGGCATTACCTCAGTGAAATCTATCTCTCAGTGTTGCCCTGGCTCTTTCCCTTGGTACTTCATTCCAGTGTGCTGCCTTTTCTCTGTGTTCATCAGCTGGCATGATTTGCAAGCCTGGATTATCTCTCTTACAGTTGCATTTTGTCGAGGGAAGCTCAGGCAGGCCGTCTGGAGAAGTGTCAAGGTCTTTTTGTCCCCCAAGTGTGTAGATGTGTGCAGGTGTTCCCATAGGTGATGACCCAGATTGGCAGGCAACATCAGGTGGTTGTTTTGATCTCGGTACCATCTATCTTTTTCATCCTTCTGGACGGCGGTATCCTCTTTAATCCAAACGAGGTCAGGGAGGGAATAGTCGGGGTCTGGTCGTAGAGTCTCCATACCAGGAGGTGGAAGTCCCACGGCTAATATGGGGTCACCGTAGTCCCGGCTGGCCGCTTCTTGAGCGGCCGCATCAGCAGCCTGATTGCCCCGGGTCCTAGAGTCTTTTCCTTTCTGGTGAGCAGGGACATGTACAACTGTCAGGAGCCTGCGGATCTCGGGCAAATTCTTGACTTTTTTTCCCTCCGCTGTTCTAAATCCCCTTTCCTGGTATATCGGACCTTGAATATGGAGAGTGCTAAAAGCATATCGGCTGTCCATAAAAACGGTGACTCTCTTCCCTTTTCCTTGTTCCAGAGCCTGTATTAGGGCAATCCATTTTGCTTTTTGTGCAGACGTGTTTGGGGGAAGTGTCTCAGCCCATATCGTCTGTCCTGAATCATTAACTATAGCGGCTCCTGCCTTCCTTTGTCCATTTTTTACATAGCTGCTCTCATCAGTGAAGCATACTAGCTCACTGTTGTTTAGCGACACATCAGTTAAGTCTTTTCGAGCCACCAGGGCCTCAGTCAGTATCTCACAGCAATCATGGAGAGGGCGGTCCTTCTCTGGGTTAGGTAGAAGCATGGCTGGATTCAGGAAGCAAGAGGTCTGAAAACGCACCCGTAGGGCATCAAGCAGCAGGGCCTGGTAATGTGTCAAATGGGCATTGGAGATTCACTTACCCGGCGGCTGCTTTAAAACCCCTTCGATGGTGTGGGGGGTGTAAACCCAGAGTTGCTGTCCATACGTCAACTTGTCGGTGTCGGGGACGAGGAGGGCAGTGGCTGCAATGATGCGGAGGCAAGGGGGCCACCCAGAGGCCAACGGGTCTAATCGGTTTGAAAGGTATGCCACCGGCCGCTTCCATGGTCCCCATTGTTGCGTCAAAATCCCATTTCCTATTCCTTGCTTTTCTTCTACAAACAGTTGGAATGGCTTATTTGGGTTAGGCAGGGCAATGGCTGGGGCTTTTAGTAGGGCCTGCCTGAGTGTCTGGAAAGCCTGTTTCATTGGCTCAGTCCAAGTCCAGGCTGGGGTCTCTCTATTATTAAATACCTTTTCAGCTGCTTTCAGTAAGTCTTGTATTGTCTGTTCTCTTTACCCCTCTATCTTTTGTAATTTTCTCTTACTATCTGGGGCTGCCTGATTCACAAACGCTAGTAGAACTGCAGCGTGTGATTCCTCAGCCTGGGGGTCTATAGGTGTATATTGCTTAAAGGCTTCCATTAGCCCCTCTAGGAAGGCTGACGGGCTCTCAGTGGGCTCTTGCCTTACTAAACTTACCTTTGCCAAATGTGTCGGCTTCCTAGCTGCGGCCCGCAGGCCAGCCATTAGAGTCTGGCAGTACACTCGGAGACTCTCCCTACCTTCCACTCGCTCAAAATCCCCATTAGGCCACAACAGAGGAAACCCCTCATCCACGAGATGAGGCTGGTCGGTTGGTCTCCCGTCGACCCCCGGGACCCGTTTCCCCACCTCTGCCAGGATTTGCTCCCGTTCTTCCGTGGTGAAGAGCACCTGCAACAGCTGCTGGCAACCATCCCAGGTGGGGTTATGAGTGAACAAAATGAAATCTAAGAGGTCAATGAGGCCTTGGGGTTTCTCTGAAAAAGGAGGATTTTGGGTTTACCAATTATACAGATCACTCGTGGAAAAGGGCCAGTACTGATAGGTTCACTCTCTGTCTGGGTTAGCTGGTCCCACTCGGACGTGGAGTGCCTGTACTGCATACGAAGGTTACTCTGGGTCCCCATGATATTGCTCACCCGTATTTCCTCTATTTCTTCTCAGGGGTCGGGGTTCCCTTATCCCTTCTGATTCATTGGAGGGGAGGGCTCTTCTCCCCAGGGGAACCTGCAATGAAGGAGGGGCATATGGCAGGGGCCTAATTTCCGTCTCTAAGTCAATCAGGTTCGGGTAGGAGGATTCCTGCAAGGCTGGTTTTGGGCTCTTGTTCTTCTCGGCTTCTTCTGGGGGATTGGGGGTTTCCATAACCAGGGCTTGTACATTAGGAGAATCAGGGAGTTTGTGAACAAAAGGTTTTAACCATTCAGGCGGATTTTCTACTAGATCTTGCCAGATCATAACATATGGGACTTGGCCCAGGTGGCCCCAGGGATCAGGAGCCATAATTTTCTCTTTTACCACCCGAATAATAGAAGGTTGAAAAGTTCCCTCTGGAGGCCATCCAACTTGGAAGGCAGGCCCCTCTGCAGAGCAAAAGGTCATTAATTTACTCTTAGTAACCAGTAGCGACAGATCATACACTCTAGCCCTGACATCTGAGAAATGATCAGTCATGAGAGAGAGTGGGGTAGATTTTCCTTGCCCCATAGCAAGAGTCAGAAGAAGATCACCAAGAATTACCACCAAAAAATCCTATCGGGAGTGGTGGCGGCCAGGAGGTTGGGCTTGTGGTATGCTTCATGGAACTATTTGAGTGCCTTAGTCATTACACGGAAGTTTACTTGTTGGGGGCGGGCACCCTAAAGGTTTTTAGCCTGTTCTGTGACCCCCTTATCCTTTTATGGGAGTCTTCCAGTGGCAGGCGCCTATTGGCTCTTAAGTGCCTGTCCCGTGCCCACACAGACGGGTTTTTATTTGGCCAGATTCTCCCTTTAGAATACGAGAAAAAAGAAAAAAGTTTCACCCTCTCTGGCTCCCGTTACTGGGGCTGACTTGTTGGGAGGCCTTCAGAATCCTCCAGAGAGTAGCCCTGGCCAGGACTCGTCAGTTGCCCTGACAACTGACTGCCTCTTCACTGAAACTCTCAGAAACAGAAATGAGGCTCCAAGACTTTATAGGAGGAAGTAGACAACAACACACCAGAGAACAACGAGACAGGAGACAATGCCGGCAGTTATACAGACGCGAAAGGGCGTAGAAAAACACATAGACAGACAAACATTGGCCAACAACAAAGACCTGGTGGGCGGGACCCCCTGAGTCTCCCTATCCTCTGGAACAAGCGTCACTTACAGAATGGCGTCCACTGTTCCCCAGATCCGGGCTTAGGAGAAGAGGCCTCTTTCACGAAGTGCCGGCTGCTTTCCAGCATGCTTGCTGGCCTCGGCCTCACACAAGCCCGAACTGCAAATCCGTTCCTTCATGGAAAGCTTTCCCGCACACCAGACACCTTCCTGCCTTTTAGCAGGACCTCGGATTTACACTGGCCTTTTCCAGACCTGCCTGAGCACCGGTGCTATTACCTATACATTTTCCCCTTTGTTCCAAAGAGCGTTTCTACCTGGTCAAGGGATCCCGGACGAGCCCCCAAATGTTCTGTCCATAGTCCGGATCCCTGATCTGGAAAGAAGACTCCTCGAGACAATGCAACTTGCAGTAGGGGAATTTATTACTGACTCGAGCCAGGGCATCCCGCCCTCACCGAGGGTGTGAGGACGAAAAGGCCCCGAGTCCCAGTTCTCTCGGGTATCTTTTTGGTACAATCGGGTATGTGGCACAAGCGGATTGGTTACAGAGTTGCAAGGTAATTTTTGTTGGCCAAATACTTGTGGGCTTTCAGCTTTCCCCTGATAGGTTATCTTTTTCTGGCTAGGCACATGTTGATTGGCTGGCTCTAGGTGGCCTGATAGTTATGTTACTCCGGGAAACCAGGCCTACTCCTAATCTACGCTGCCTGTCATGGCGTTAACAGTGAGAACCTCGCAATAGAATCTAAACATACTGCAAAGTAGAGAATATGATAAAAATGGAGGCACACAGATATAGAGAAGCATCTACTGGTTACAAGGGGGGAGGGGAAGAGGGCGGGGCAATACAGAGGTGGGGGTTTGGGAGGCAGGCAGTGAGAGTTTGGTGGAAGTTGAGCACAGGGATGCATTGTACAACATGGGGAATAGAGCCAGGACTTTGTCATAACTATAAATGGAAAGCAAGCTTTAACAGTTGTACAATAAGAAGGGAAAAGAAAGAAAGAGGGGGGATGAAGGAGGGAAGAAAGGAAAGAAAAGAATGGTGTTTCTGGAGATCAAAAAGCCAATACTGATTAGGCCCTTTTTGGCAAAGGAATGTATTTTATTTTATTTTATTTATTTTTATTGGTGGGTATTTACTTTACAATATTGTGGTGGTTTTTGACATACATTGACATGAAACAGCCGTGGGTGTACCTGTGTTCCCCATCCTGATTCCCCCTCCCTCCTCCCTCCCCATCAAATCCCTCTGGGTCAGCACAGTGCACCAGCACTGAGCATCCTGTCTTACGCATCAAACATGGACTGGCTATCCCTTTCACATATGATAATATACGTTTTTCAATGCCATTCTCTCAGACCATTCCACCCTCGCCATCTCCCACAGAGACCAAAAGAATGTTCTGTAAATCTGTGTCTCTTTTGCTATCTCCAATAGAGGGTTATCATCTCCATCTTCCTACATTCATTATATATGCCTTAGTATAGTGTATTGGCGTTTTCCTTTGTGACTTACTTCGCTCTGCATAATAGGCTCCAGTTTCAATCACCTCATTAGAATGGATTCACATGTGTTCTTTTTAATGGCTGAGCAATATTCCATTGTGTCTATGGACCACAGCTTTCTTACTCATTTGTCTGCTAATGGACATCTAGATTGCTTCAATGCCCTGGCTATTGTAAACAGTGCTGTGATGTACATTGGGGCACACGTGTCTTTTTCACTTCTGGGTGAATCACGATTTGAATGAGGAGAAACCATGATGACTATTAGCTTGTTTGTGGTAAACCCTGAACATGTTTGGTTGAAGGAGTGGGACCAGAGTTGGAGATGGTTGTTTCAAACCGGCTGAGAGTGCTCAGATGGACATGGGCGGTGCTGTCCTGCTGGGGGATATCTCTGGTTGCTCTGTTCTCACTGCAACAGAGGATTTTCTTTCCTTCCTTTCATTTCCCTTGTTTCCCTTTCTCTCTCTTTCTTCCCAACCAGCCTTTCTTTCACAAACATTCAATGTGCTGTGCTGTGCTGTTCTTTGTTGCTCAGTCATGTCCTACTCTTTTTGACCCCATGGACTGTAGCCCGACAGGCTCCTCTGTCCATGGGGATTCTCTAGGCAAGCATACTGGAGCAGGCTGCTGTTCCCCCCTCCAAGGGATCTTCCCAACCCAGGGATTGAATCCTGGTCTCCCATGAGGAAGGTGTATTTTCTTTTTTTTTTCTTTTTACTGTCTGAGCCATCAGGAAATGCTTAAAATATGCTTCATCTGACACTATTTTTTTTCATATCTGTAAAATCAAATGGGGTTTATTTAAGGATTTCCATGTCTCTCCTTACTTTTAGAACACACATAACGCAGTTATTCCAAGTATCTTAATGTGTCTGTCTGCAATTATTAATATCTATGCCACTACTGCCTGTGTTTCAGTTCTCAAGGGAATTTTAGTAGGATTTTTTTTACCTATATGAGATTTAATATATTTTAACTAGGTTCGGGTCTAATTCCATACTCTTCTATTGAATTGGCTGCTCATGTCTTTAAACATGTCTTCATAAATTTAAAGGCCACTGATACATCTTTCCTATAAAGTGCTGGCTCACGCCTCTTGCCCATTTTCCAATCAGGTTTTAAGATCTTCTCTAAATTTTAAAAGTCATGTTTGGGTTTGATTCTGGCGTGCTTTTTCTACCACTTAAAATGCTCAGCAGTGTGATGGACCCTGGGTGAGTAAGCAACAAATGGACAACAGGATGTGAAACCTTCACAGGAAACCCAGGAACACTGACTAAGCCATCAAACTGTCCCCAAGGGTACACTTCAGGCTGGTTGACCCTACGAGTCAATTGGAAAAATGAGGACTCAGGTGGAGCACACAATCCATTCCCCTTTCCTGCAGAGCCAACCAGCTCAATGAGAGATGCACAGGAGAGGATGACTCAGTGTTTCGTCCAAGAAGCTGGAAGCTTGTGGCAGCTGCTCATGGAAATGAATTCCACCTTGGTTTTGGCTGTGAGGTAAGCTCCAAGGGAGCTTCCAGCAAAAAAACAAGATGAGAAAAGAGATTTGTGAGGTCACGTGTTGAGAAGACCTTTGCACACAAGGCTCACACAGCTCTGGGCAAGCTCCACCCCTTGCTGGGAATACCAATCAGCCACAGGTGGGCATTTCCTGCATGGGATCCCCCAGCACAACCTGAAACATGCATTTCACTGCCCCTTCCCCTTCACTCTGTACAAAATCGAACCTGGGTAGTACTCTTAGTGAGGTGACCCTGAGTCCTAGTCTTGAAACGATACAGCTCCGTGTGGAGCAAGGGCAAGTGTATTCACTGCATTCTCACAGCCTGAAGACAATGGTTTCCGACTAGAAATCAGAAAATGGAGGCGAGCTCTGGGAACACTGAGACAAGGAGGCAGGATGGAAAGGGATCTGTTGGCTGGCCCAGAGTTCAATGGGCTTCAAGGTGCATTAAGTCCGCATTGCAGGATGAACGAGCAGTGATTCTCGCTTCCACAGACACTTACACACAACTTAGTTTTCATGGAGGGAGTATAGGCATGATATGAAAAGCAAGATAATGGTAAAAGCTGAGAGAGTACAGAATGAATGCTCCAGGACCGTGGCTGTCGGGAAAGTTTGGGAGGAGATGCACTCTGCCTGTTGTGTGACCCATCAGATTTGACATAGAGGTGAGTGTGGCAGGTGAGTTTGGAGGCCTCTTTAGGGCATTACTAATGCCTCATTTCTCCCAGCAAATCATCTGAATTGCTCCCCATCCTCCGCTAGACATATCAGGATGGGGCTTTGTGATGTCAAAGCTCACCCAGGGCCACCATTGGCTAGGGAAGAGTCTTGCTGACCTAATAAAGCATGAGGGTGAGGATCCAGGGGGATGGGGTATATAGGGTTGATCAGGAGCTCTGAGCAGATCACTGTGAGTCCTCCAAATGACTGAGGTGACTGGGTAGCCACAAGGCTCCAGAGTAGTTATGCAACACCCACCTCCTTTTACCCAGGAGAAGATGAAGACCTCCTATCTATTGAGGTCCAGAAAACAATATCAAGGTGAACTGAACCCATCCAAACTCCTCTTCTCCATTGACACCACCCCAAAAGACACTATCCCCTGTCCTTGTCTGACACATAACCCTTGTCTGCCCAGACCCCTTCTCCTGAAGCCATCGTTCCCATCTGTCTTCACACTCTTCCCTAAACACGTGCCATTCTTGCTACCTGTCTTGTTTTCTCCAGGTGGCCAGGGTTACCGGGAGTGTGAATAATCCCATTCCGGCAAAGCTGCCCAAGAAAACTTCTCTGAAAAATCACCAGAAAAAGAGTAAAAAAAAATCAGAAGCTCAAAGCTCTGTAGCCAGAGTTTAAAGGCAAATAAACAGCTTGATCAGAAGCAACCATTGGAGGTCCAAGAGTGCATGGAGCCCCCTGCATTTCCATGTAATCATAATGAACCAGAGGAGGTCCCAGAGACAATGGAGACCCCTGCCATTCCAGCTGGACGAGTGGGCAGCAAGTCACTTTGGGGCATGGCTAGACACCTCAGAAATGCTTGGGGGTCTGGCTGCTGAGTACTGGCCAAAAGTACAGATGCTGAATATTATAGCAACTGCATACACTAATAAATAAAATAAAATAAAATCAAGCTGACATGAAATTATGTTTGTCTCTGAGATCTCTGATAGTTGGGGGGCAGAGAGGTCAGGGAAGGGATAAGTGTGTGAGGAGGGAGGGAGATGGCTTCTGTGGAGTTGGAGATGGGACCAGAAGGCCCAGGTTGCCAGAAAGTAGGGGGAAGAACTGGTTCCAGACTGAGCTTCAAAGACACACTTCCCATGGGAGAAGAGGAAGAAGACTTGGAGTTTCTCTGTGTGAGTGCAGAGATGGACACTTAGCTGGGGAGCTGTGTCGTGTGTGTGTGGGGGGCAGTGCCATTTGTTGAGAAGGTATACAACGGATCTGCCCCATCAAAAGAATGGAATATTGACATTTGCAGCAACATGGAAGGTAGAATATTGACTAAAATAACTCAGATTTTGATAGACAAATACTGTATGACATCAGTTATAGATGTTCTACCTGTAGTCCTGATCCCCGATCGGCAAAGGAGACTCCTTGAGCCAATGCAACTTTCAGTAGGGGAATTTACTACTGATTCAAACCAGGGCCTCCCGCCCTCACCACGGGTGTGAGGACTAAAAGGCCCCTAGCCCCAGTTCTCTCGGGTATTTATTGGGTACAATAGGGTAGTTGGAGAAGCAGATTGGTTAGACAGTTGCAAGGCAATTTTTGTTGGCCCAATCCTTGTGGGCTTTCAGCTTTCCCCTGATAGGTTCCCTTTTTCTTGCTAGGCACATGTTGATTGGCTGGCTCGAGGTGGCCTGATAATTATGCTCCTCTGGGAAACCAGGCTTATTCCTAGTCTAGGCTGCCTGTCATGGCGTTAGCCATGACAGCATCACATTTCCCCCCTGTCTTTGTACTTTTTGTAGAGGAATCTTTCTCTCTATCCTGTGAAATTGGCTGATATTGTTGTCTCAATACCATCATTTGGATGGTATTTAGGCGCTCTCTAATAAATGAGACCAGACGGTTTAAAATGCATGGACAAAGGTCAGTAACAATATTAATATTATGAGTGGACCCAGGAGGGTGGAAATCAAAGTGGTCAACCAGGGGGAGCGCTGAAACCAAGATTCAAACAGCCTTGTTGGGCTTTTTGTTCTCTCTTCCTCTGAGCTAGTCTCTCTCTTACTTTCTGGAGAGATTTTTGTACCACCCCTGAATGGTCGATAGAGAAACAGCATTCTTCTCCCAGTGCTGCACATAATCCTCTTTGTTACAGAAACAACAAATCGAATCCTCTCTTATTCTGTAACACTACTTCAGCCAAGGAGCTCAATATCTCCGTCTATTGCAGCCCTTAGTTGATTATACTGTTTATCTTGCAACGTTAAGGCTACAATCTCACTTCCCGTTTTTAAGGACCCAATAGGACTGCCAAAGTCAGGGCAGTGATTGGTTCTCCTATTACCCTATACTGACCCGATGGGTCTAACATAGGTTGCAGCTCTTCCTTTGAGTAATAGTTTAGCCGGGGGATCAGGTAGACTAGGACACAGAAATCTTGGTAGGCATCAAGTGCTGCCTTATGGACACACGGGGTTAGTTCGGCGGAACAAGTCTACCACCCGTTTTCTGGCAGAAGTACCCACTGGTGAGTAGAATTGGGGAAGCTAGTCCTAGAGATTGAATTATTATCACCTAGGTGTTGATAAGTCTTAGGGATAGTTCCTATAGAGGTGCCTATGCCCGTAATGGAGCCTACTGTCAACCAGCCTGACCCAGGTTGTTGCTGCCGTCTGCAGGCCGAGACATTTTATAGCAAAGCCAGCAACCGTTTGTTAAGTCCGGATGAGAGGCATTTAGGATGAGATAGGCTGAGGAGAATATTTTCATAAGGGGGTCTATTGGTGGGGACATGTTAACCTGGGGGGGGGGGGGTCCCACGGTGCATGGAGTCGATCTATTAGGGAATCTTTGCGGTTGTTCTATCGCCTGGTTTGGTACTAACGCTACTTTTGGTACCAAAAAGCGTGGTCCCTGTTTTAATTTAAGCTCAAACTGGAATCCTGTGTCATAGCCAGTCTTGTAAATACGGAGGCCCCAAGCTCGGCCAACATCCCACCTGGTAAATTTTTTTCCTTTGTCTTTGAATTTGATCTGTAATGGGAAACATTGCCCGGGACTCTCTTAGTTGGACATTTCTGGGAATTCGGGGGTGACTTTTCCTGAAAGAGGTCCTTGTTGGAGTTAGTGAGCCAATGGACTGTTCCCGTGTTTTCACAACCCCAAGTGGCACAATAAAAAGACTCAACTCCCCCCATTTTTCAATTTGGTTCTGATCCCACCTTCCCCCGGGCAGACATAGACAGGCACCTGTTCGTAGTATTGTGGGCCTTTTTGCTCACAGTTATGGGTGAACAGACTGAAAGAGCCATGGGCAAAGAACTTGGTCAGTTGGTGGGGACCAAACACTTTACCATCAGCCGCCAGCACGCACAAATCAAAGGTCAGTACTGGCCACCATGTCCCTTTGGGGACCACGTTGGAGCTCCAATTAAGTACTTCTCCAGTCTCAGGATTTTAGATCACCCAAGTCAGGTTAGCTGGCTGATGGGGCTTGTGGCTGGTTGCTCCTGGGCCGATGAAAACTGTTATCAGCAGGAGAGTTAAGAGGGCTCCCGTCATACGAGTTTCAGTTTCAAAGGATTTGATGGGTGAGGCCTTGCCTCCCATTCTGCTTGTGCCTTCTCTTGTTCTTCCGGGGTGGCTTGTCGCACGAGACTGCATTGAACCCAGGGCCCGATCCCGTCGACCTTAAGAGCAGTAGGAGTGGTAAGGAGAACAACATAAGGGCCTTTTCATCTAGGTTCTAATGCTTTAGTTTGGTGTTGTTTTACTGGAACCCAATCACCTGGGCCAATATTACATGAGGGGATGGTCTGCTTGCTTGGACCCTCGTGTATCTCGTGAATTAATTTCCAAACATGGCTATGCACCTTACTTAATGCCATCAGTGTTTGCTGAAATTGTCCCAAGGTAGGGGGTGGTAGGCATTTTTCCTCGAATATAGGACACACAGGAGGGGGTCTTCTACACAGAATCTCAAAAGGGGTAAGATTCAGCTTATAAGGGGTGTTAAACGCTCTAAAGAGTGGGAAGGGAAGGAGGGTCACCCAGTCCCAGCCAGTCTCTATTGCCAACTTTGTCAAAGTTTTGTAGGGTCCGATTCATTCTCTCAACCTGTCCTGAACTCTGGGGATTATATTCACCATGTAACTTCCATTTTGCCCCCCCGCCCCTTGTACAATCTGGCTCACAAAGGCAGGTCCGTTATCAGAGCCCATAGTCACTGGCAGCCCGTGCCTAGGCACGATCTCTCCTAAGATCTTTTTAGCAACCACTGTTGCTGTCTCTCCCTTAGTGGGGAAGGCTTCTACCCACCCCAAGGAGGTATCTACCAGAACCAACGGATAGAGATACCCGCACTTACCTGGCATTACCTCAGTGAAATCTATCTCTCAGTGTTGCCCTGGCTCTTTCCCTTGGTACTTCTTTCCAGTGTGCTGCCTTTTCTCTGTGTTCATCAGCTGGCATGCTTTGCAAGCCTGGATTATCTCTCTTACAGTTGCATTTTGTCGAGGGAACCTCAGGCAGGCCGTCTGGAGAAGTGTCAAGGTCTTTTTGTCCCCCAAGTGTATAGATGTGTGCAGGTGTTCCCATAGGTGACGACCCAGGATAGCAGGCAATATCATGTGGTTGTTTTGATCTCGGTACTATTCATCTTTGTCATCCTTCTGGACGGCGGTATCCTCGTTAATCCAAATGAGGTCAAGGAGGGAATAGTCGGGTACTGGCGGCAGAGTCCCCATACCAGGAGGTGGAAGTTCCATGGCTAATATGCGGGCGGCATAGTCCCGGCTGGCCACTTCTTGAGCGGCCGCATCAGCAGCCTGATTGCCCCGTGTCCTAGGGTCTGTTCATTTCTGGTGACCGGGGACATGTACACTTGTTACTGCCCGGGGCAGTTGAACAGCTTTCAGGAGCATGCGGATCTCGGGCAAATTCTTGACTTTTTTTTCCCTCCACTGATCTAAATCCTCTCTCCTGGTATATCGGACCTTGAATATGGACAGTGCCAAAAGCATATCGGCTGTCCGTAAAAATGGTGACTCTCTTCCCTTTTGCTTGTTCCAGAGCCTCTATTAGGGCAATCAATTCTGCTTTTTGTGCAGACGTGTTTGGGGGAAGTGTCTCAGCCCATATCGTCTGTCCTGAATCATTAACTATAGCAGCTCTCGCCTTCCTTTGTCCATCTTTTACATAGCTGCTCTCATCAGTGAAGCATACTAGCTCACTGTTGTTTAGCAACATATCAGATAAGTCTTTTCGAGCTGCCAGGACCTCAGCCAGTATCTCACTGCAATCATGGAGAGGGTGGTCCTTTTCTGGGTTAGGTAGAAGCGTGGCTGGATTCAGGAAGCAAGGGGTCTGAAAACGCACCAATGGGGCATCAAGCAGCAGGGCCTGGTAATGTGTCAAACGGGCATTGAAGATTCACTTACCCGGCGGCTGCTTTAAAACCACTTCGATGGCGTGGGGGATGTAAACCCAGAGTTGCTGTCCATACGTCAACTTGTCGGCATCACGGACGAGCAGGGCACTGGCTGCAATGATGCGGAGGCAAGGGGGCCACCCAGACGCCACCAGTCCAATCGCTTTGAAAGGTATGCCACCGGCCGCTTCCATGTTCCCCATTGTTGCATCAAGTCCCCCTTTCCTATTCCTTGCTTTTCACCTACAAACAGCTGGAATGGCTTATTTGGGTTAGACAGGGCAAGGGCTGGGGCTTCTAGTAGGGCCCATCTGAGTGTCCGGAAAGCCTGTTTCATTGGCTCAGTCCAAGTACAGTTTGGGGTCTCTCTACTTCCCTCATACAAGGGCCAGGCCTTCTCAGCAAACCCCATGATCCACAGTCTACAATATCCAACAGTCCACAAAAAATCTCTCTCCTGGTGAGGGGTCTTGGACTCTGGTATCTGCAATTTTGTTTCCTTCATGGCCTGGGTTAGCCACCTTTGCCCCTGCCTGATCTTATACCCCAAATAGGTGACCTCTTGCTGAGATATTTGCGCCTTCTTTGCACTAGCATGATATCCCAAGGTGCCTAGAGCCTGTAAAAGGTCACTGGTGGCATGGCTGCATGCCTCCTCTGTGGTTCCAGGCAACATAAGATCATCCACATATTGCAGCAGGATGACCTCTGGGTGATGAGTCTGATATTCATAGAGGTCCTCACTCAAAGCCTCATTAAACAAGGTAGGGGAGTTTCTGAACCCTTGTGGGAGGTGGGTCCAAGTTAGTTGTACTGCTGGTTGGCCTTCCCCCTCAGTCCTCTGAAAGGCAAATACCTCCTGGCTCTGGGCCGCCAGGGGTAGGATGAAAAAAGCATCTTTCAAGTCCAACACAGTGTATCAAGTGTACTCAGGCAGCAGACTGCTCAGGAGGGTATACGGGTTGGGGACAGTAGGGTGTATGTCACTCATGCACTTGTTGACTTCTCGTAGGTCCTGGACAGGTCTGTAATCCATACTCCCTGGCTTCTTCACCAGTAGTAAGGGAGCGTTCCAAGGGGATTGGCACCACTTGAGAATTCCGGCATCCATGAGCCATCAAATGTGGGGAATGATCCCCCGCTAAGCCTCCTGGCTCATAGGGTATTGCCTCACCCTCACAGGAGTCATCTCGGCTTTTAGTTCGATGACGACCAGATGTCTCTGTTTAGCCAGTCCCATTCCTGCTATTTCTGCCTATGCCAACGGGTATTTGTGGACCCACGGTTGTATATCTGGTGCTATAACCTCTGAGGGCTTAGGCACAAAAAGTCTGTATTCATCTCTTAAAGCTAGAGACAAGACATCTATCGGCTGTCCAAGTCCATCCGTGACTGACATTCCCCCAGGGTCAAAATGGATATGAGAATTAACTTTAGGCAACAAGTCCCATTGAAGTAGAGGGGCTGGGCATCCTGGTATCACCAAAAACGAATGGGACACTTGATGGGTCCCCAGATTTACTTTCCGTTCCATGGCCCAACAATATCTTTTTGTCCCCGTGGCTCCCTGCACCAAGCTGGTTTTTTTAGACATTGGTCCCAGTTTTTTATTTAAAACAGAGTGTTGGGCGCCAGTGTCCACCATGAAGCCAACGGGTTTCCCCTCCACATGTATGGTTACTCAGGACTTGGGGAGGGGTGCCGAGTCTTGACTCCCCTAGTCACTGTCTTCCCCTGCATATAGAACTCGAGTTCCAGGGGAAATTCTCTCTCTCTGGGTTGTTCCTCTCTTCGGGTCCCTCTTAGGGCACTCAATTTTCCAGTGCCCCCATTCTTTGCAGTAAGCACACTGATCTTTCTTTAGGGCCTGCCTTTTTGTTCTCTCTTCTCCCGTCTGGGGGCCTCGAGGCTCCGTCAATTCTGTTCTGGCCTTCATCCCCGCAAAAAAATCTTGGCCAGCTCTCTCTGGTTCTTCCGGTTTTCCTTCGCCCTATGTTCCCTATCTTTTTTCCTGATCTTCTCAGCTAGTTCCCTTTCCTCCCGACGAAGTCGTTCCTCCCTTTCTTCTGGGGTCTCCCTATTATTAAATACCTTTTCAGCTGCTTTCAGTAAGTCTTGTATTGCCTGTTCTCTTAACCCCTCTATCTTTTGTAATTTCCTCTTAATATCTGGGGCTGTCTGATTCACAAACGCTAGTAGAACTGCAGTGCATGATTCCTCAGCCTGGGGGTCCATAGGTGTATATTGCCTAAAGGCTTCCATTAGCCTCTCTAGGAAGGCTGACGGGCTCTCAGTGGGCTCTTGCCTTACTAAATTTACCTTTGCCAAATGTGTCGGCTTCCTAGCTGCAGCCCACAGGCCAGCCATTAGAGTCTGGCGTATACTCGGAGACGCTCCCTACCTCCCACTCACTCAAAATCCCAGTTAGGCCGCAACAGAGGAAACCCCTCGTCCACGAGATGAGGCTGGGCGGTTGGTCTCCCTTCAACACCTGGGACCCGTTTCCACGCCTCTGCCAGGATTCGCTCCCATTCTTCCGTGGTGAAGAGCACCTGCAACAGCTGCTGACAATCATCCCAGGTGGGTTTATGAGTGAACAAAATGGAATCTAAGAGGTCAATGAGGCCTTGGGGTTTCTCCAAAAAAGGAGGATTTTTGGTTTTCCAATTATACAGATAACTCGTGGAAAAGGGCCAGTACTGATAGTTTCGCTCTCTTTCTGGGTTAGCTGGTCCCACTCGGACGGGGACTGCCTGTACAGTAGATGAAGGTAACTCTGGGTCCCCATGATCTTGCTCACCCGTATTTCCTCTATTTCTTCTCTCGGGTTGGGGTTCCCTTATCCCTTCTGATTCATGGGTGGGGGGGGGCTCTTCCCCCCGGGGGAACCTGCAACGGAGGAGGGGCATATGGCGGGGGCCTAATTTCCGTCTCCAAGTCAATCAGGTTCCGGTACAAGGATTACTGCAAGACTGGTTTTGGGCCGTTATTCTTGCTTTCTCTGGGGGAGTTGGAGTTTCCATAACCAGGGCTTGTACATTAGGAGAATCAGGGAGTTTGTGAACAAAAGGTTTAAACCATTTGGGTGGATCTTCTACTAGATCTTGCCAGACCATAACATATGGGACTTGGCTCGGGGGACCCCAGGGATCAGGAGCCATAGTTTTCTCTTTTACCACCAGAATAATAGAAGGTTGAAAAGTTCTGGAGGCCATCCAACTTAGAAGGCGGGCCACTCTGCAGAGCAAAAGGTTATTAATTTACTCTTTGTAACCAGTAGTGACAGATCATACATTCTAGCCCTGACATCTGAGAAATGATCAGTCATGAGAGAGAGTGGGGTGGATTCTCCTTGCCCCATAGCGAGAGTCAGAAGAAGATCACCGAGAATTACCACCAAAAAATCCTATTGGGAGTGGTGGCGGCCAAGAGGTCGGGCTTGTGGTATGCTTCGTGGAACTATTTGAGTGCCTTAGTCATTGCACGGAAGTTTTCTTGTTGGGGGCGGGCACCCTAAGGTTTTCCAGCCCGTTCTGTGACCCCCTTATCCTTTCACGGGAGTCTTCCAGTGGCAGGCACCCTATTGGCTCTTAAGTGCCTGTCCCGTGCCCACACAGACGGGTTTTTATTTGGCCAGATTCTCGCTTTAGAATACGAGAAAAAAGAAAAGAGTTTCATCCTCTCGGGCTCCCATTACTGGGGCTGACTTGTTGGGAGGCCTTCAGAATCGGCCAGGGAGTAGCCCTGGCTGGGACTCGTCAGTTTCCCTGACAACGGTCTGCCTGTTCACTGAAACTCTCAGAAACAGAAATGAGGCTCCAAGGCTTTATAGGAGGAAGTAGGCAACGACACACCAGAGAACAACAAGACAGGAGACAATGCCTGCAGTTATACAGACGTGAAAGGGCATAGAAAAACACATAGACAGACACACATCAGCTGACAACAGAGAATTGGGGGCGTTACCCACTGAGTTTGCTCACCAGAGCAAAAGCTTTCTCCTGTGCCAGATAGCTTCCTGCTTCACAGTAGGGCCCCGGATTTACACTGGACTTTTCCAGACCTGCCTGAGCACCAGTGCTATTACCTGTCCTTTTTCCCCTTTGTTCCAAAGAGTGTTCTTCCCCAGTCAAGTGATCCCGGACGAGCCCCCAAATGTTCTGCCCGTAGTCTGAGTCCCCGGTCGGGAAAGAAAACTCCTCGAAACAATGCAACTTGCAGTAGGGGAATTTATTAGTGACTCGAGCCAGGGCCTCCCGGCCTCACCAAGGTGTGAGGAGAGAAAAGCCGAGAGCCCCAGTTCTCTCGTGTATTTATTAGGTCAAAAAAAGAGGCAGGTATTGGCACAAGCAGACTGGTTACACAGCAGGTAGTTGGCACAAGCGGATTGGTTACACAGTTGCAAGGCAATTTTTGTTGGCCCAACGTGGGGCTTTCAGCTTTTCCATGATACGTTCCCTTTTTCTCACTAGGCATATGTAGATTGGCTAGCTCTTGGAGGCCTGATAATTATGTTACCTGGGAAAAGGCCTACTCCTCATCTAGGATGCCTGTCATGGTGTAACAGCCTCAAAGATTCAAATGTGTTCCTTTAATGGCTGAGCAATATTCCATTGTGTCTATGTACCACAGCTTTCTTACTCATTTGTCTGCTGATGGACATCTAGGTTTCTTCCATGACCTGGGTATTGTAAACAGTCCTGTGATGAACATTGGGGAACACGTGACTTTTTCACTTCTGGGTGAATCACGATTTGAATGAGGAGAAACCATGATGACTATTAGCCTGTTAGTGGTAAACCTGGCACATGAGTTTGGTTGAAAGAGTGGGACCAAAGATGGCTCAGACCATCAGGAAACCCTTAAAATGGGCTTAATCTTACAATATGTTTTTCATATCTGTAAGATCAAATGGGGTCTATTTTAGGATTTCCATGACTCTCTTTACTTTTAGAACACACAAAACACAGTTATTCCAAGTATCTTAATGACTCTGTCTGCCATTACTAAAATCTTTGCCACTTCTGCCTGAGTTTCAGTTCTCAAGGGGATTTTAGTATGATTTGTCTTACCTTTGTGAGATTTAATATGTCCTTAACGTGGTTCGGGGCTAGTTCCATGTTCTTGTGAATTAGCTGCTCATTTTGAAAAATGTCTTCATCAATTTAAAGGCCAGTGATACATCTTTCTTATAAAGTGTTGGCTCGTGCCTCTTGCCCATTTTCCTATCAGGTTTTAAGATCTTCTAACAATTCTAAGAGTCATCTTTTGGGTTTGTTTACGGCGTGCTTTTCTACCTCTTAAAATGTTCAGCAGTGTACGGACCCTGGGTGAGTAAACAATAAGTGGACACCAGGATGTGAACACTTCACAGGAAACCAAGGAAGATCCACTAAGGCAACAAAGTGTCCCCAGAGGTGCACCTCAGGCTGGTTGACCCTACGAGTCAATAGGACAAACGAGGACTGAGGTGGAGCACACAATCCATTCCCCTTTCCTCCAGAGCCAACCAGCTCAATGAGAGACCATGGGAACTAGATGCACAGGACAGCATGACTCAGTGTTTCATCCAATAACCTAAAGCCTATGGCAGCTGCTCATGAAAATGAATTCCACCTTGGTTTTGGCTGTGAGGTAAGCTCCAAGGGAGCTTCCAGCAAGAAAACAAGATGAGAAAAGGAATTTGTGAGGGCATGTGTTGAGAAGACCTTGGCACACAAGGCTCACACAGCTCTGGGCAAGCTCCTCCACTTGCTGGGAATACTAATCAGCCGCAGGTGGGCATTTCCTGCATGTGATCCCCCAGCGCAACCTGAAACATACATTTCTCTGCCCCATCCCCATCACCCTATTCAAACCCAAGCCTGGGTAGTACTCCTACTTAGCTGACCCTCAGTCCTAGACTTGAAACGAGACAGCTCCGTGTGGAGCAAGGGCAAGTATATTCACTGCATTCTCACAGCCTGAAGACAAGGGTTTCCGACTGGAGACCAGAATATAGAGGTGAGCTCCGGGAACACTGAGACAAGGAGGCGGGATGGAAAGGTTTCTGTCAGCTGGCCCAGAATTCAGTGGGCTTCAAAGTGCCTTAAGACCACATTGCAGGAGGAACGTGGAATGTTTCTCACTTCCACAGGCACTTATACACAACCTAGTTGTCAAGGAGGGAGTTTAGGCAAGATATGAAATGCTAGATAATGGTGAAAGCTGAGAGAGAAGAGAATGAATGCCCGAGGAGTGTGGCTGTGGGGCAAGGTTTGGAGAAGATTCATTCTGCCTCCTGTGTGACCCATCAGGTTTCACATAGAGGTGAGGGTGGCAGGTGAGTTTGGAGGCCTCTTTAGGGCATTACTAATGCCTCAATTCTCAAAACAAATCATCTGAATTGCTCCCCATCCTCTGCTAGACATATCAGGATGGGGCTTTCTGATGTCAAAGCTAACCCAGGGCCACCATTTGCTGGCAAAGAGACGTGCTGACCTCATAAAGCATGAAGGTGAGGCTCCATGGGGACGGTTATCTATAGGGGTGCTCAGGGGCTCTGAGCAGACCACTGTGAGTCCTCCAAATGACTCAGGTGACTGGGAAGCCTCAAGGCTCCAGAGTAGTTATGGAACACCCACCTCCTGTTACCCAGGAGAAGATGAAGACCTCCTATCAATTGAGGTCCAGAAAAAATATCAAGCAGAGCTGAACCCAGCCAAACTTCTCTAACCCATTGACCACACCCCAAAAGACATCCTTCCCTGTCCTTGCCTGGCACATTAACCTTCTCTGCCCACACCCCTTTTCCTGACGCCATCGTTCCCACCTATCTTCACTCTTCCCTTAACAAGTGCTATTCTTTGCTCCCTCTCTTGTTTTCTCCAGGTGGCCAGGGTAACCGTGAGAGTGAATAATCCCATTCCAGAAAAGTGCCTAAGAAAACTTCTCAGAAAACTCCCACCACAAAAAAGCTTCAGAAAACCAAATGCTCAAAGCTCTGTGGCCAGAGTTCCAAGGCGAATGAGCAGCTGAATCAGAAGGAACCAGAGGAGGTCCCAGAGACCATGGAGAACATTGTCATTTCAGGTAAACAGAATGAATCAGAGGAGGTCCCAGAGACCAAGGAGACTCCTGCCATTCCACGTGGACCACTGGACAGCCAGTGACTTCGGGGCATGGCTAGAGATATCATAAATGCTCAGAAGTCTCACCTCTGAGTATTGGACTACCGTACAAATGCTGAATATTATAGCAACTGCATATAGTAATAACGAAAATATAATAAAATCATCCTGATGTGTAATTATGTTTGTCTCTGAGTTCCCTGATAGTGGGGGGCAGAGAGGGCAGGGAAGGCATAGTGTGTGGGGAGGGAGGGAGATGGCTTCTGTGGAGGTGCAGATGGGACCAGAAGGTATATGTTGCCAGAAAGTAGGGGTAAGAACTGGTTCCAGACTGAGCTTCAAAGACACACTTCCAATGGGAGAAGAGAAAGAGGACTTGGAGTTTCTCTGTGTGAGTGCAGAGATGGACACTTAGCTGGGGACCTGTGTTGTGTGTGTGTGTGTGGGGGGGGGGGTCAGTGCCATTTGTTCCAAAGGCATACAAAGGAGTTGCCTCATCAAAAGAATGGAATATAGACCTTTGCAGCAACATGGAAAGTAGAATATTGAGTAAAATATCTCAGACAGAGGTAGACTAAAACTGCATGATATCACTTATTGAACCTCACAGACCGCAAAGTAGAGAATATGATAAAAATGGAGGGACAAAGTTATAGAGAAGTATCTACTGGTTATCAGCACGGAGGGGAAGAGGAAGGGGCAATAGACGTGGGGGAGTGGGAGGCACGCAGTTTTAGTTAGGTGGAACACGAGCTCAGGGATGCATTGTACAACATGCTGAATAGAACCAGGATTTTGTCATAACTGTAAATGGAAAGCAAGCTTCAACACTTGTATAATAAGAAAGAAAAGGAAAGAAAGAGTGGGGAGGAAGGATGGAAGAAAGGAAGGAAAAAAAGGGCGTTTTTGGAGGTCTAAAAGCCAATATGATTAGCCCCTTTTTGGCAAACTAATGTATGTTATTTTATTTTATGTATTTTAATTGGTGGGTAATTACTTTACAATATTGTGATGGTTTTTTCCATACATTGACATGAATCAGCCATGGGACTACATGTATTCCCCATCCTGATCCCCACTGCCACATCACCCCCATCCCATCCCTCTGGGTCAGCCCAGTGAAACAGCCCTGAGAGCCCAGTCTTTTGCATGAAACATGGACTGGCTATGCCTTTCACATATGATAATATACATGTTTCAATGCCATTCTCTCAGACCATCACTCCCTCGTCATCTCCCACAGATTCCAAAAGACTGTTCTGTAAATCCCTGTCTCTTTTGCTGTCTCCCATATAAGGTAATCATCATCACCTTCCTAAATTCAATGTATATGCCTTAGTATAGTGTATTGGTGCATTTCTGTCTGACTTACTTCACTCTGTATAATAGGCTCCAGTTTCATCGACCTCATTAGAATGGATTCACATGTGTTTTTTTTAATGGCTGAGCAATATTCCATTGTGTCTATGTACCACCGCTTTCTTACCCATTTTCTGCTGATGGACATCAAGGTTGCTTCCATCCCCAGGTTATTGTAAACAGTGCTGTGATGAACATTGGGGCACACGTGTCTTTTTCACTTCTGGGTGAATCAGAATTTGAATGAGGAGAAACCATGATGACTCTTAGCCTGTTAGTGGTAAACCTTGCACATGAGTTTGGTTGAAGGAGTGGGACCAAAGTTGGAGATGGTTCTTTCAAAGCGGCTGAGAGTGCTCAGATGGACATGTGTGGTGCTGTCCTGCTGGGGCACATCTCTGTTTGCTCTGTACTCACCAGCAATGGAGGATTTTCTTTCCTTCCTATCATTTCCTTTTTTCCCTTTCTTCCTCTTTACTCCATACATAATTTCTTTCACAAACATTTAATGTGCTGTGCTGTGTTGTGCTTTGGTGTTCAGCCATGTCCAAGTCTTTGTGAACCCATGGACTGTAGCCCACCAGGCTCCTCTTTCCCTGAGGATTCTCCAGGCAAGTATACGGGAGCAGGCTGCCATTCCCCCCTCCAGGGGATCTTCCCAACACAGGGATTGAATCCTGCTCTCCCATATTGCAGGTGGTTTTTTTTTTTTTTGTTTGTTTGTTTTGTTTTTTTGTTTTTTATCTGAGCCATCAGGAAACCCATAAAATGGGCTTCATCTGACACTATGGGTTCATATCTGTAAGATCAAAAGGGGTCTATTTTATGATATTCATGACTCTCCTTATTTTTAGAACAGACAAAACACATTTTTTCCAAGTATCCTAAAGTCTCTGTCTGCAGTTATTAAAATCTATGCCACTTCTCCGTGCTTTTCAGGTCTCAAGGGAATTTAAGTATGATTTTTCTTACCTTCGTTAGATTTAATATGTCCTTAACATGGTTCGGGGCTACTACCATGTTCTTCTTGTGAATTGGCTGCTCATGTTTTTAAACATGTTTCATCAATTTAAAGGGCAGTGATACATTTTTGTTATAAAGTGTTGGCTCGTGCCTCTTGTCCATTTTTCTATCAGATTTTAAGATCTTCTAACAATCCTAAGAGTCATCTTTTGGGTTTGTTTCCGGCCTGCTTTTTCTACCACTTAAAACATTCAGCAGTGTGATGGACCCTGGCTGAGTAAGCAACAAATGGACAACAGGATGTGAACACTTCACAGGAAACCAAGGAAGATCCACTAAGCCAAAAAACTGTCCCCAGGGGTGCACCTCAGGCTGGTTGTCCTTATGAGTAATTCAAAAAATGAGGACTGAGTTGGAGCACGCAATCCATTCTGCTTTCCTCCAGAGCCAACCAGCTCAATGAGAGACCATAGGAACTAGATGCACAGGACAGGATGACTCAGTGTTTCATCCAAGAAACTGGAAGCTTGTGGCACCTGCTCATGGAAATGAATTCCACCTTGGTTTTGGCTGTGAGATAAGCTCCAAGGGAGCTTCCAGCAAGAAAACAAGATGAGAAAAGAGATTTGTGAGGGTACGTGTTGAGAAGACCTTTGCACACAAGGCGCACACAGCTATGGGTTAGCTCCACCCCTTGCTGGAAATACTAATCAGCCGCAGGTGGACATTTCCTGCATGTAATCCCCCTGCACAACCGGAATCATGCATTTCTCTGCACCTTCCCCATCACCCTGTTCAAACCAAAGCCTCAGTACTCCTCCTAGTGAGGTGACCCTGAGTCCTATACTTGAAACGAGACAGCTCCGTGTGGAGCAAGGGCAAGTGTATTCACTGCATTCTCACAGCCTGAAGACAATGGTTTCGACTGGAGACCAGAAAATGGAGGCGAGCTCTGGGAACACTGAGACAAGCAGCAGAGATGGAAAGGTTTCTCTCGGCTGGTTCAGAATTCAATGGGCTTCAAAGTGCATTAAGAATATATTGCAGGAAGAACGGCAATGATTCTAGCTTCCACAAACACTTAAACACAATCTAGTTGTCATGGAGCGAGTTTAGGCAAGATATGAAAAGCTACATAACAGTTAAAGCTGAGAGAGAACAGAATGAATGCCCAGGGAGTGTGGCTGTGGGGCTAGGTTGGGAGGTGATGCACTCTGCCAGCTGTGTGACCCATTAGAGTTGACATAGACGTGAGGGTGGCAGGTGAGTTTGGAGGCCTCTTGAGGGCATTACTAATGTCTCATTTCTCCCAGCAAATCATCTGAATTGCTCCCTATCCTCCGCTAGACATGTCAGAATTCGGCTCTGTGATGTTAAAGCACACCCGGGGACACCATTGGCTGGGGAAGAGATTGCTGACCTCATAAAGCATCAGGGTGAGGCTACATGGGGACAGGTATATATAGGGGTGCTCAGGGGCTCTGAGCAGAACACTGTGAGTCCTCCAAATGGCTGAGGTGACTGCGAAGCCACAAGGCTCCAGAGTAGTTATGGAACACCCACCTCCTATTACCTAGGAGAATATGAAGACCTCCTATCAACTGAGATCCAAAAAAATGTCAAGGTGAACTGAACCCAGCCAAACTCCTCTTGCCCATTGCCCCACCCCAGAAGACACCCTCCCGTGTCCTTGCATGGCACATAACCCTTCTCAGCACACACCCATTCTCCTGCAGCCATCGTTCCCACCAGTCTTCACACTCTTCCCTAAACCAGTGCCATTCTTGCTCCCAGTCCTGTTTTCTCCAGGTGGCCAGGGTAACCGTGAGGGTGAATAATCCCATTCCAGCCGAGCTGCCCAAGAAAACTTCTCTGAAAACTCCCACAACTATAAAAGCTTAAGAAAATAAGATGCTCAAAGCTCTATAGGCAGAGTTCCAAGAAGAATGAACAGCTGAATCAGAAGGAAACCGAGGAGGTCCCAGAGACCACGGACACCCCTGCCATTCCAGCTAATCGGAATGAATCAGAGGAGGTCCCAGAGGCCATGGAGACCCCAACCATTCCAGCTAATCAGAATGAATCAGCGAAGCTCCCAGAGCCCATGTAGAGCCCTGCATTTCCAGCTAATCAGAATGAACCAGAGGAGGTCCCAGAGACCATGGAGACCCCTGCGATTCCTGCTAATCAGATCGAATGAGAGGAGATCCCAGAGATCAATGAGACGACTGCCATTCCGGCTGGACCAGTGGACAGCCAGTGACTTCGGGACATGGCTAGACACCTCAGAAATGCTTTGGATGTCTGGCTGCCGAGTACTGGCAAAAAGTACAGATGTTGAATATTATAGCAACTGCATACACTAATAAGGAAAATAAAATAAAATCAAGCTGATGTGAAATTATGTTTGTCTCTGAGTTCTCTGATATTAGGGGTCAGAGAGAGCAGCGAAGAGATACGTGTGTGAGGAGGGAGGGAGACGGCTTCTGTGGAGTTGGAGATGGGACCAGAAGGTCCAGGTTGCCAGAAAGTAGGGGGAAGAACTGGTTCCAGACTGAGCTTCAAAGACACACTTCCCATGGGAGAAGAGGAAGAGGACTTGGAGTTTTTCTGTGTGAGTGCAGAGATGGACACTTAACTGGGGAGCTGTGTCGTGTGTAGGGGGCCAGTGCCATTTTTTCAAAAGGTATACAAAGGAGCTGCCCCATCAAAAGAATGGAATATTGACATTTGCAGCAACTTGGAAGGTAGAATTTTGAGCAAAATAACTCAGACAGAGATTGACAAATACTGTGTGATATCACTTAAAGAATGTAAACATACCGCAACTTAGAGAATATGATAATAATGGAGGTGCACAAATATAGAGAAGCATCTACTGGTTAGCAGCGGGGAGGGGAAGAGGACGGGGTAATACAGAGGTGGGGGATTGGGAAGCAAACATTCATAGTTAGCTGGAAGATGAGCTCAGTTATGCATTGTAGAACACGGGGAATAGAGCGAGGAATTTGTCATAACTATAAATGGAAAGCAAGCTTTAACAGTTATATAATCCATAACAAAAGGAAAGAAAGAGGGCAGAAGAAGGAGGGAAGAAAGGAAGGAAAAGAAGGGAATTTTTGGACGTCAAATGTCAATACTGCTTAGGCCCTTTTTATCAAAGGATTCTATTTTATTTTATTGTATTTATTTCAATTGTTGGGTATTTACTTTACAATACTGTGGTGGTTTTTGCCATTCATTGACATGAATCAGCCATGGGAGTACATGTATTTCCCATTATGATTCACCCTGATATCTTCCTATCAATCCACTCCCTCTGGGTCAGCCCAGGGAACCAGTCCTGGGCACCCTGTCTTATGCATCGAACATGGACTGGCTATCCCTTTCACATATGATAATATACAGGTTTCAATGCTCTTCTCTCAGATCATCCCACCCTCACCATCTCCCACAGAGTCGAAAAGACGGTTCTCTAAATCTGTGTCTCTTTTGCTGTTTCCCATATAGGGTTATCATCTCCATCTTCCTAAATTCAATATATATGCCTAAGTATTGTGCATTGGTGTTTTCCTTTCTGACATAAATCGCTCTGTTTATTAGGCTCCAGTTTCATCTACCTCATTAGAAACAATTCACATGTCTTCTTCTTAATGGCTGAGCAATATTCCATTGTGTCTATCTACCACAGCTTTCTTATCCATTTGTCTGCTGATGGACATCTAGGTTGCTTCCATGCCCTGGTTATTGTAAACAGTGCTGGGATGAACATTGGGGCACACGTGTCTTTTTCACTTCTGAGTGAATCAGGATTTGAATGAGGAGAAACCATGATGACTACTAGCCTGTTAGTGGTAAACTCTGCACCTGAGTTTGGTTGAAGGAGTGGGACCAAAGTTGGAGTTGGTTGTTCCAAACTGGATGAGAGTGCTCAGATGAACATGTGTGGTGCTGTCTTGCTGGGGGACATCTCTGGTTGCTCTCTTCTCACCAGCAATGGAGGATTTTCTTTCCTTCCTTTCATTTCCCTTGTTTCCCTTTCTCCCTCTTTCCTCCCTACATAATTTCTTTCACAAACATTCAATGTGCTGCGATGTCGTGTGCTACGTTTTTCAGCCTTGTCCAACTCTTTGTGACCCCATGGACTGTAGCCCGCCAGGCCCCTCTGTCCATGGGGATTCTCCAGGCAAGCATACTGGAGCAGGCTGCCATTCCCCCCTCCAGGGGATATCTGTGTCCCTTTTGCTGTCTCCCATATAGGGTTATCATCTCCTTCTTCCAAAATTCAATATATATGCCTTAGTATTGTGTATTGGTGTTTATCTTTCTGAGTTACTTCACTCCGTATAATAGGCTCCAGTTTCATCCACCTCATTAGAATGGATTCACATGTCTTCTTCTTAATGGCTGAGCAATATTCCATTGTGTCTATGTACCACAGCTTTCTTACCCATTTGTCTGCTAATGGACATCTAGGTTGCTTCCACGCCCTGGTTATTGTAAACAGTGCTGTTATGAACACAGTGGCACACATGTCTTTTTCACTTCTGGGTGGATCAGGATTTGAATGAGGAGAAACCAAGATGACTATTAGCCTGTTAGTGGTAAACCCTGCACATGAGTTTAGTTGAAGGAGTGGGACCAAAGTTGGAGATGGTTGTTTCAAAGCAGCTGAGAGTGCTCAGATGGATATGTGTGTTGCTGTCCTGCTGGGGGACCTCTCTGGTTGCTCTGTTCTCACCAGTAACAGAGGATTTCCTTTCCTTTCTTTAATTTCCTTTTTTCCCTTTATGCCTGTTTACTCCCTACTAATTTCTTTCACAAACATTCAATATGCTGTGCTGTGCTCTGCTTTGATGTTCAGCCATATCCAACTCTGTGACCCCATGGACTGTAACCCCCCAGGCTCCTCTTTCCCTGGGTATTCTCCAGGCAAGCATACTGGGGCAGGCTGCCATTCCCCCCTCCAGGAGTCTTCCATACTCAGGGATTGAATCCTGCTCTCCCATATTGCAGTTGCGTTTTTTTTTTTTTTACTATCTTAGCCATCAGGAAACCCTTAAAATGGGCTTCACCAGACACTACTACGGTTTTTATACCTGTAAAATCAAATGGGGTCTATTTTATTATATTCATGATTCTCCTTATTTCTAGAAAACACAAAACACATTTATTCCAAGTATCGTAAAGTCTCTGTCTGCTATTACTAAAATCTATGCCACTTCTGCCTGAGTTTCAATTCTCAAGGGCATTTTAGTATGATTCTTCTTAACTTCTATAGATTTAATGTGTCCTTAATGTGGTTTGGGGTAGTTCCATGCTCTTCTTGTGAATTGGCTACTCATGTCTTTAAACATGTCTTCGTCAATTTAAAGGCCAGTGATACATCTTTCTTATAAAGTGTTGGCTCGTGCCTCTTGCCCATTATTCTATCAGATTTTAAGATCTTCTAACAATCCTAAGAGTCATCTTTTCGGTTTGTTTCTGGCCTGCTTTTTCTACCACTTAAAATGTTCAGCAGTGTGATGGACCCTGGGTGAGTAAGCAACAAATGAACAACAGGATGTGAACATTTCACAGGAAACCCAGGAAGACCCACAAAGCCAATAACTGAACCCAGGGGTGCACCTCAGGCTGGTTGAGCTTACAAGTCAATTGGAAAAATGAGGACTGAGGTGGAGCACACAATCCATTCCCCTTTCCTCCACAGCCAAGCAGCTCAATGAGAGACAATGGGAACTAGATGCACAGGACAGGATGATTCAGTGTTTCATCCAAGAAGCTGGAAGCTTGTGGCAGCTGCACATGGAAATGAATTCCAGCTTGGTTTTAGCTGTGAGGTAAGCTCCAAGGGAGCTTCCAGCAAGAAAACAAGATGAGAAAAGAGATTTGTGAGGAAACGTGTTGAGAAGACCTTTGCACACAAAGGTCAACAGCTCTGGGCAAGCTCCAACCCTTGCTGGAAACGCTAATCAGCCGCAGTTGGGCATTTCCTGCATGGGATCCCCCAGCACAACCGGAATCATGCATTTCTCTGCACCTACCCCATCACCCTGTTCAAACAAAGCCTTGGTAGTTCTCCTAGTGATGTGACCCTGAGTCCTAGACTTGAAACGAGACAGCTCCAAGTGGAGAAAGGGCAAGTTTATTCACTGCATTCTCACAGCATGAAGACAAGTGTTTCCGACTGGAGACCAGAAAATGGAGGCGAGCTCCGGGAACACTGAGACAAGGAGGCGGGATGGAAAGGTTTCTGTCGGTTGACTCAAATTTAATGGGCTTCAAGTGCATTAAGACCGTATTGTAGGACGAACGGGCAATGATTCTCACTTCCACAGGCACTTAACCACAAAGTATTGTCATGGATCGAGTTTAGGCAAGATATGAAAAGCTAGATAATAGTGAAATCTGTGAGAGAACAGAATGAATGCCCGAGGAGTGTGGCTGTGGGGAAAGATTGGGAGAATATACACTCTGCCTACTGTGTGACCCAGCAGAGTTGACATAGAGTTGAGGGTGGCATGTGAGTTTGGAGGCCTCTTGAGGGAATTACTAATGCCTCATTTCTCCCAGCAAATCATCTGAATTTCTCCCCATCCTCCGCTAGACATGTCAGGATGGGGCTTTGTGATGTCAAAGCACACCCAGAGCCACCGTTGACTTGGGAAGAGACTTGCTGACCTCAAAAATCTTGAGGGTGAGCCTCGATAGGGACGGGTGTTCAGGTAGGGGTGTTCAGGTGCTCTGAGCAGACCACTGTGAGTCCTCCAAATGACTGAGGTGACTGGGAAGCCACAAGGCTCCAGAGTAGTTAAGGAACAGCCACCTCCTGTTACCCAGGAGAAGATAAAGACCTTCTATCATGTGAGGTCCAAGAAAAATGTCAAGGTGAACTGAAGCCAGCGAAACTCCTCTTTCCCATTGACCCACCCCAGAAGACACCTTCCCCTGTCCTTGCCTGGCACATAACCCTTCTCTGCCCACACCCCTTCTCCAGAAGACATCGTTCCCACATGTCTTCACACTCTGCCTAAACCAGTGCCATTATTGCTTCCTGTCTTGTTTGCTCCAGGTGACAAGGGTAACCGTGAGGGTAAATAATCACATTCCGGAAAAGCTGTCTAAGAAAACTTCTCTGAGAACTCCCAACGCAAAAAAGCTTAAGAAAATCAGATGTTCCAAGCGCTGTAGCCAGAGTTCCAAGGCGAATGAACAACTGAATCAGAAGGAACCAGAACATGTCCCAGAGACCATGGAGACCCCTGCCGTTCCAGGTAATCAGAAGGAACCATAGGAGGTCCCAGAGACCATGGAGACACCAGCCATTACAGCTAATCAGAATGAATCAGAGGAGGTCCCAGAGTCCATGGAAACCCCTGCATTTCCAGTTAATCAGAGTGAACCAGAGGAAGTCCCAGAGACCATGGAGACCCCTACCATTCCAGGTAATCAGAGCGAACCAATGGAGGTCCCAGAGACCTTCAAGAACCCAGCCATTCCAGCTCGACCAGTGGGCAGCCAGTAACATCGGGACATGGCAAGACACCACAGAAATACTTGGGGGTCTGGGTGCTGAGTACTGGCCAAAAGTACAGATGCTGAATATTATAGCAACTGCATACACTAATAAATAAAATAAAATAAAATCAAGATGATGTGAAATTATATATGTCTCTGTGTTCTCTGATAGTGGGGGGCAGAGAGGGCAGGGAAGGGATAAGTGTGAGAAGAGGGAGGGAGATGGCTTCTGTGGAGTTGGAGATGGGACCAGAAGGTCCAGGTAGCCGGAAGGTAGGGGGAAAAAGTGGTTCCAGACTGAGCTTCAAAGACACACTTCCCACCGGAGAAGAGGAAGAGGACTTGGACGTTCTCTATGCGAGTGCAGAGATGGACAGGTAGCTGGGGAGCTGTGTTTTGTGTTTTTTCGGGGCAGTGCCATTTTTTTAAAGCATACAAAGGAGCTGCCCCATCAAAAGAATAGAATATTGATATTTGCAGCAACATGGAACGTAGAATATTGAGTAAAATAACTCAGACAGAGATTGACAAATACTTTGTGATATCACTTATAGTATGTAAACATACAGCAAAGTAGAGAATATGATAATAATGGAGGTACACAAATATAGAGAAACATCTAGTGGTTACCAGCGGGGATGGGAAGAGGGCGGGGCAATACAGAGGTTGGGCAGTGGGAGGCACGCAGTGATAGTTAGGTGGAAGATGAGCTCAGGAATGCATTGTAAAACATGGGGAATAGAGCCAGAACTTTGTCATAACTATAAATGGAAAGCAAGCTTTAACTGTTGTATACTCAGAAAGAAAAGGAAAGAAAGAGGGCGAAGGAAGGAAGAAAGGAAGGAAAGAATGGCTTTTTTGGAGGTCAAAAAGTCAATACTGATGAGGCTTTTTTAAACAAAGTATACTATTTATTTATTTTATTTTAATTGGTGGGTATATACTTTACAATATTGTGGTTGTTTTTGCCATACATTGACATGAATCAGCCATGGGACTGCATGTATTCCCCATCCTGATTCCCCCTCTCTTCCCCCCAATCCAATCCCTCTGTGTCAGCGTAGTGAACTGGTCCTGAGCACCCTGTCTTATGCATCGAACATGGACAGGCTATCCTTTCCACATATGATATTATACATGATTCAGTGCTCTTCTCTCAGAGCATCCCACCCTCGCCGTCTCCCACAGAGTCCAAAAGACTATTCTATAAATCTGTGTCTCTTTTGCTGTCTCCTATATAGGGTTATCATCTCCATCTTCCTAAATTCAATATATATGCCTTAGAATAGTATTGGCGTTTTCCTTTCTGACTTACTTTTCTCTGTATAATAGGCTCCAGTTTTATCCACCTCATTAGAATGGATTCACATGTCTTCTTCTTAATGGCTGAGCAATATTCAACTCTGGCTATGTACCACAGCTTTCCTACCCATTTGTCTGCTGATGGACATCTAGGTTGCTTCCATGCCCTGGTTATTGTAAACAGTGCTGTGATGAACATTGGGGCACACGTGTCTTTTTCACTTCTGGCTGTATCAGGATTTGAATGAGGAGAAACCATGATGACTATTAGCCTGTTCATGATAAACCCTGCACATGAGTTTGTTTGAAGGAGTGGGACCAAAGTTGGAGACGGTTCTTTCAAACAGACTGAGAGTGCTCAGATGGACATGTGGAGGGCTGTCCTGCTGGGGAACATCTCTGGTTGCTCTGTTATCACCAGCAACAGAGGATTTTGTTTCCTTCCTTTCATTTCCTTGTTTCCCTTTCTCCCTCTTTCCTCCGTACCTGAAATTGTTTCACAAACATTCAATGTGCTGCACTGTGTTGTGCTTCGTTGTTCAGCCATTTCCAACTCTTTGTGAACCCATGGACTGTAGGCCACCAGGCTCCTCTATTCCTGGGGATTCTCCAGGCAAGCATACTGGATATGGCAGCCATTCCCCCTTCCAGGGGATCTCTCCAACCAAGGGATGGAATCCTGCTCTCCCATGTTGCAGGTGTCTTTTTTTTATTATTATTATTATTATTTTTTTAATGTCTGTATCATCACGGAACCTTTAAATTGGCTTCATTTGAAACTGTGTTTTTCATATCGGTAACATCAACTGGGGTCTATTTTATGATTTCCTTGACTGTCCTTATTTTTAGAACATACAAAACACATTTATTCCAAGTATCCTAATGTCTCTGCAATTAGTAAAACCTATGTCACAGCTGCCTGAATTTCAGTTCTCAAGAGAATTTTAGTATGATTTTTCTTACCTTCATTAGATTTAATATTTTCTTAACGTGGTTTGGGGCTAGTTCCATACTCCTCTTGTGAATTGGCTGCTCATGTCTTTAAACATGTCTTCATAAATTTAAAGGCCAGTGACACATCTTTCTTATAAAGTGTTGGCTCGTGCCTCTTGCCCATTTATCTATCAGGTTTTAAGATATTCTAACAATTCTAAGAGTCATCTTTTGGGTTTGTTTATGGTCTGCATTTTCTACCTCTTAAAATGTTCAGCAGTGTGGTGGACCCTGGGTTAGTAAGCAACAAATGGACAACAGGATGTGAACACTTCACAGAAAACCCAGGAAGACCCACTAATGCAACAAACAGTCCCCAAGGGTGCACCTCAGGCTGGTTGACCCTACGAGTCAAGTGAAAAATCGAGGACTGAGGTGGAGCACAATCCATTCCCCTTTCCTTCAGAGCCAACCAGCTCAAAGAGAGAAAACGGTAACTAGATGCACAGGACAGGATGACTCAGTGTTTTGTCCAAGAAGCTGGAAGCTTGTGGCAGCTGCTCATGGAAATGAATTCCACCTTGGTTTTGGCAGTGAGGTAAGCTCCAAGGGAGCTTCCAGCAAGAAAACAAGATGAGAAAAGAGATTTGTGAGGGTACGTGATGAGAAGACCTTTGCACACAAGGCTCACACCGCTCTTGGGCAAGCTCCACCCGTTGCTGGGTATACTAATCAGCCTCAGGTGGGCATTACCTGCATGTGATCCCCCAGTACAACCTGAAACATGCATTTCTCTGCCCTTTCCCAATCTTCTGGTTCAAACCAAGCCTGAGTAGTACTCCTAGTGAAGTGATCCTGAATCATAGACTTGTTACGAGACAGCTCCTTGTGGAGAAAAGGCAAGTGTATTCACTGCAGTCTCACAGCCTGAAGACAAGTGTTTCCGACTGGAGACCAGAAAATGGAGGCGAGCTCTGGGAACACTGAGACAAGGAGGCGGGATGGAAAAATTTGTGTTGCCTGGCCCAGAATTCAATGGCTACAAGGTGTGTTAAGACCACATTACAGGACGAACAAGCAGTGATTCTCGCTTCCACAGACACTTATACACAACCTAGTTCTCATGGAGGGAGTTTAGGCAGATATGAAAAGCTACATAATGGTGAAAGCTGAGAGAGAACAGAATGATTGCCCGAGGAGTGTGGCTATGAGGCAAGCATGTGAAGAGATGCACTCTGTCTGCTGAGTGACCCATCGGTGTTGACATAGAGGTGAGGGTGGCAGGTGAGATTGGAGGCCTCTTGAGGGCATTACTAATGCCTCATCTCCCAGCAAATCATCTGAATTGTTCCCTATCCTCCTCTAGACATGTCAGGATGGGGCGTTGTGATGTCAAAGCTCACCCAGGGCCACCATTGGCTGGGGAAGAGACTTGGTGACCTCATAAAGCATGAGGGTGAGGCTCCATGGGGACAGGTATATATAGGGGTGCTCATGGCTCTGAGCAGACCTTTGCACACAAGGCTCACACAGCTCTGGGCAAGCTCCACTCCTTGCTGGGAATACAAATCAGCCGCAGAAGGGCTGACTGTGTGAGGAGGGGGGGAGATTGCTTCAGTAGAGTTGGAGATGGGACCAGAAGGTCCAGGTTCCCAGAATGTAGGGGGAAGAACTGGTTCCAGATTGAGCTTCAAAGACACATTTCCCATGGGAGAAGAGGAAGTGGACTTGGAGTTTCTCTGTGAGAATGCAGAGATGGACATGTAGCTGGGGAGCTGTGTCATGTCTGGTGGGAAAGTGACATTTGTTCAAAAGGCAAATGAAGAAGCTGCCCCATCTAAAGAATGGAATATTGACATTTGTAGCAACATGGAAGTTAGAATATTGAGTAAAATAACTCAGTCAGAGGTTGAAAATTACTGTACGATATCACTTAGAGAATGTAAACATACCACAAAGTAGAGAATCTGCTAATAATGGAGGTGCTCAAATATAGAGAAGCATCTAGTGGTTATCAGTGGGAAGGGGAAGAAGGCAGGGCAATACAGAGTTGGGGAGTGGGAGGCACGCAGTGATAGGTAGTTGGGAGTTGACTCAGGGATGCGTTGCACAACATGGGGAATAGAGCCAGGACTTTGTCATAACTATAAATAGAAATCAAGTTTTAACAGTTGTATAATCAGAAAAAAAAGGAAAGAAAGAGGGCGGAGGAAGGAGGGAAGAAAGGAAGGAAAAGAAGGGAGCTTTTGGAGGTCAAAAAGTCAATACTGATTAGGCCCCTTTTATCAATGGATTCTATTTTACTTTATTGTATTTATTCCATTGGTGGGTATTTACTTTACAATACTGTGGTGGTTTTTGCCATACATTGACATGAATCAGCCATTGGAGTACGTGTATTTCCCATCCTGATTCCCCCGGACATCTTCCTATCAATCCACTCCCTCTGGGTCAGCCCAGGTAATCAGTCCTGGGCACCCTGTTTTATGCATCCAACATGGACTGGCTATCCCTTTCACATATGATAATATTCTTGTTTCAATGCTATTCTCTCAGATCATCCCACCCTCGCCGTCTCCCACAGAGTCCAAAAGACTGTTGTGTAAATCTGTGTCTCTTTTGCTGTCTTCCATATAGGGTTATCATCTCCATCTTCCTAAATTCAATATATACGCCTAAGTATTGTGTGTTGGTGTTTTTCTTTCTGACATATTTCGCTCTGTATAATAGGCTCCATTTTCAACCACCTCATTAGAATGGATTCACGTGTCTTCTTCTTAATGGCTGAGCAATATTCCAGTGTGTCTATGTACCACAACTTTCTTATCCATTTGTCTTCTGATGGACATCTAGGTTGCTTCCATGCCCTGGTTATTGTAAACAGTGCTGTGATGCATATTGGGGCACACGTATCTTTTTTACTTCTGGGTGAATCAGAATTTGAATGAGGAGAAACCATGATGACTATTAGCCTGTTTTTGGTAAACCCTGCACATGAGTTTGGTTGAAGGAGTGGGACCAAAGTTGGAGATGGTTGTTTCAAACCGGCTGAGAGTGCTCAGATGAACATGTGTGGTGCTGTCCTGCTGGGGGACATCTCTGGTTGCTGTGTTCTCACCAGCAACAGAGGATTTTCTTTCCTTCCTTTGATTTCCTTTTTTCACTTTCACCCTCTCTACTCCATACATAATTTCTTTCACAAACTTTCAATGTCCTGCGCTGTGGTGTGCTTCCTTGTTCAGCCATGTCCAACTCTTTCTGATCCCATGGACTGTAGCCCGCCAGGCCCCTCTGTCCATGGGGATTCTCCAGGCAAGCATACTGGAGCATGCTGCCATCCCCCCCTGCAGGGCTTCTTCCCAACCCAGGGATTGAATCCTGCTCTCCCATGTTGCAGGTGGATTTTTATTTTATTTTTTTTTTTTACTATCTGAGTCTTCAGGAAACCCTTAAAATGGGCTTCATCTGACACTATGTTTTTCATATCTGTAAGATCAAATGGGGTGTATTTTATGATTTCCGTGACTCTCCTTATTTTTAGAACACACAAAACACATTTATTCCAAGTATCCTAACGTCCCTATCTGCAATTACTAAAATCTATGCCACTTCTGCCTGAGTTTCAGTTCTCAAGGGAATTTTAGTATAATTTTTCTTACCTTCGTTAGATTTAATATGTCCTTAACATGGTTCGCAGCTAGTTCCATACTCTTCTTGTGAATTGGCTGCTCATGCCTTTAAACATGTCTTCATCAATTTAAAGGCCAGTGATACATCTTTCTTATAAAGTGTTGGCTCATACCTCTTGCACATTTTTCTCTCAGGTTTTAAGATCTTCTAACAATTCTAAGAGTCATCTTTTGGATTTGTTTCTGGCGTGCTTTTTCTACCACTTAAAATGTTCAGCAGTGTGATGAATCCTGGGTGAGTAAGCAACAAATGGACAACAGGATGTGAAACCTTCACAGGAAACCCAGGAAGACCTACAAAGCCGACAAACTTTCCTCAGGGGTGCACCTCAGGTTGGTTGATCCTACAAGTCAATTGGAAAAATGAGGACTGAGATGGAGCACACAGTCCAATCCCCTTTCCTCCAGTGACAACCAGCTCAATGAGAGACTGTGTAAACTAAATGCACAGGATAGGATGACTCAGTGTTTCGTGCAAGAAGCTGGAAGCTTTTGGCAGCTGCTCATGGAAATGAATTCCACCTTGGTTTTGGCAGTCAGGCAAGCTCCAAAGGAGCTTCCAGCAAGAAAACAAGATGAAAAAAGAGCACTGTGAGGGCACGTGTTGAGAAGACCATTGCACAAAAGGCTCACACAGCTCTGGGCAAGCTCCACTCCTTGCTGGGAATACAAATCAGCCGCAGAAGGGCATTTCCTGCATCGGATACCCCAGCACAACCTGAAACATGTACTTCTCTACCCTTCCCCATCACCCTGTTCAAACCCAAGACTGGGTAGTACTCCTAGTGAGGTGACCATGAGTCCTAGACTTGAAACGAGACAGCTCAGTGTGGAGAAAAGGCACGTGTATTCACTGCATTCTCACAGCCTGCAAACAAGGGTTTCCGACTGGAGACCAGAAAATGGAGGCGAGCTCCGGGAACACTGATATAAGATGTGGGGATGGAAAGGTTTTTGTCGGCTGCCCCAGAATTCAATGGGCTTCAAGGTGCATTAAGTCCACATTTCAGGATGAACTATCAAGGATTTTCACTTCCACAGACACTGAAAAACAACCTAGTTGTCATGGAGGGAGTTTAGGCAAGATTTGAAAAGGTACATAATGGTGAAAGCTGGAAGAGAACAGAATGAATGCCTGAGGAGTGTGGCTGTGGGGCAAGGTTTGGAGGAGATGCACTCTGCCTGCTGTGTGAACCATCAGAGTTGACATAGAGGTGAGGGTGGCAGGTGAGTTTGGAGGCCTCTTGAGGGCATTACTAATGCCTCATTTCTCCCAGCAAATCATCTGAATTGCTCCCCATCCTCCGCTAGACATGTACGGATAAGGATTTCTGATGTCAAGCTCACCCAAGGCCACCATTGGCTGGGGAAGAGACTTGCTGACCTCATAAAGCTTGAGGGTGAGGCTCCATTGGGACGGGTATATATACGGGTGCTCAGGTGCTCTGAGCAGACCACTGTGAGTCCTCCAAATGACTGAGGTTACTGGGAAGCCACAAGGCTCTAGAGTAGTTATGGAACAGCCACCTCCTGTTACCCAGGAGAATATGAAGACCTTCTATGAATTGAGGCCCAGAAAAAATATCAAGGAGAGCTGAACCCAGCCAAACTCCTCTTGCCCATCAACCCCACCCCAGAATACAACCTTCCCTGTCCTTGCATGGCACATAACCCTTCTCTGCCCGCACTCCTTCTCCTGAAGCCATCGTTCCCAAATGTCTTCACACTCTTCCCTAAACCAGTGTCATTCTTGCTCCCTGTCTTGTTTTCTCCAGGTGGCCAGGGTAATCCTGAGGGTGAATAATCCCATCCCGGCAAAGCTGCCCAAGAAAACTTCTCTGAAAACTCCCACCACAAAAAAGCTTAAGAAAATCAGATGCTCAAAGCTCTGTAGCCAGAGTTCCAAGGCAAATGAACAGCTGAATCAGAAGGAACCATAGGAGGTCCCAGAGACCATGGAGACTCCTGCCATTCCAGGTAATCAGAATGAACCAGAGGAGGTCCCAGACACCATGGAGACACCAGGCATTCCAGCAAATCAGAATGAATCAGAGGACGTCCTAGAGATCATGGAGACCCCTGCATTTCCAGCTAATCAGAATGAACCAGAGGAAGTCTCATAGACCATGGAGAACCCTGCCTTTCCAGGTAATCAGATCGAACGAGAGGAGGTCGCAGAAACCATGGAAATCCCTGCCATTCCAGCTAATCAGAACGAACTAGAGGAGGTCCTAGACACCATGGAGACCCGTGCTATTCCACCTGGACCAGTGGACAGCCAGTGACTTCGGGGCATGGCTAGACACCTCCAAAATGCTTGGGATGTCTGGCTGCTGAGTACTGGCCAAAAATACAGATGCCGAATATTATAGCAACTGCATACACTAATAACGAAAATAAAATAAAATAAAGCTGATGTGAAATTATGTTTGTCTCTGAGTTCTCTGATAGTGGGTGGCAGAGAGGGCAGGGAAGGGATAAGTGTGTGAGGAGGGAGGGAGATGGCTTCTGTGGAGTTGGAGATGGGACCAGAAGGTCCAGGATGCCAGAAAGTAGGGGGAAGAACTGGTTCCAGACTGAGCTTCAAAGACACACTTCCCATGGGAGAAGAGGAAGTGGACTTGGAGTTTGTCTGTGTGAGGAAAGAGATGGACACCTAGCTAGGGAGCCGTGTCGTGTTTGGGGGCGCAGTGTCGTTTGTACAAAAGGCATTCAAAGGAGCTGTCCCATCAAAATAATGGAATATTGTCATTTGTAGCAACATGGAAGGTAGAATATTGTGTAAAATAACTCAGATATAGATTGGCAAATACTGGATGATATCATTTATAGAAGGTAAACATACCACAAAGTAGGAAATATGATAATAATGGATGTGCACATATAGAGAAGTATCTACTGGTTACCAGCAGGGAGGGGGAAAGGGCGGGGCAATACAGAGGTGGCGGATTGGGAGGCACGCAGTGATAGTTAGGTGGAAGATGAGCTCAGGGATTCATTGTACAACATGGGGAATAGAGCCAGGACTTAATCATAACTGTAATGGAAATGAAGCTTTAACAGTTGTATAATCAGAAAGAAAAGGAAAGAAAGAGGGCGGAGGAAGGAGGGAATAAAGGAAGGAAAAGAAGGGCGTTTTCGGAGGTCAAAAAGTCAATACTGATTAGCCCCTTTTTATCAAAGGATTCTTTTTTATTTTAATTTATTTATTTCAATTGGTGTGTATTTACTTTAAAATATTGTGGTGGTTTTTGCCATACATTGACATGAATCACCCATGGGAGTACATGTATTCCCCATCCTGATTACCCCTATCTTCCCCCCAATCCAATCCTTCTACGTCAGCGTAGTGAACCGGTCCTGAGCACCCTGTCTTATGCATCGTACATGGACTGGCTATCCTTTCCACATATGATATTGTACATGTTTCAATGCTCTTCTCTCAGATAATCCCACCCTCGCCATCTCCTACAGAGTCCAAAAGACTGTTCTGTAAATCTGTGTCTCTTTTGCTGTCTCCCATATAGGGTTATCATCTCCATCTTCCTAAATTCAATATATATGCCTTAGTATAGTGTATTCGTGTTTTCCTTTCTGACTTACTTCTCTCTGTATAATAGGCTCCAATTTCATCCACCTCATTAGAATGGATTCACATGTGTTCTTCTGAATGGCTGAGCAATATTCCATTGTGTCTATGTATCACAGCTTTCTTACCCATTTGTCTGCTGATGGACATCTAGGTTGCTTCTGTGCCGTGGTTATTGTAAACAGTGCTGGGAGGAACACTGGGGCACACGTGTCTTTTTTACTTCTGGGTGAATCAGAATTTGAATGAGGAGAAACCATGATGACTATTAGCCTGTTAGTGGTAAACCCTGCACATGAGTTTGGTTGAAGGAGTGACATCAACCTTGGTGATGGTTGTTTCAAACCGGCTGAGAGTGCTCAGATGGACATGTCTGGTGCTGTCCTGCTGGGGGACAATCTGGTTGCTGTGTTCTCACCAGCAACAGAGGATTTTCTTTCCTTCCTTTCATTTCCTTTTTTCCCTTTCACCCTCTTTACTCCATATATAATTACTTTCACAAACATTCAATGTGCTGCGCTGTGTTGTGCTTTGTTGTTCAGCCATATCCAACTCTTTGTGACCCCATGTAATGTAGCCCACCAGTCTCCTCTTTCCCTGGGGATTTTCCAGGCAAGCATACTGGAGCAGGCTGCCATTCCCCCCTCCAGGGGATCTTCCCAACTCAGGGATTGAATCCTGCTCTCCCATGTTGCAGGCGGATTTTTTTTTTTTTTTTTTTTTTTTTTTTTTTTTTACTATCTGAGTCTCCAGGAAACCCATAAAATGGGCTTCATCAGACACTATGGTTTTCATATCTGTAAGATCAAATGGGGTTTATTTTATGATATTAATGTCTCTCCTTATTTTTAGGAAGCACAAAACACATTTATTCCAAGTATCCTAAAGTCTCTGTCTGCAATTATTAAAATCTATGTCACTTCTCCCTGAGTTTCAGTTCTCCAAGGAATTTCAGTATGATTTTTCTTACCTTCATTAGATTTAATATGTTCTTAACGTGGTTCACGGCTAGTTCCATACTCTTCTTGTGAATTGGCTGCTCATGTCTTTAAACCTGTCTTCATAAATTTAAAGGCCAGTGATACAGCTTTCTTATAAAGTGTTGGCTCCTGCCTCTTGCCCATTTTTTTTTTTTTTTTTAAGATCTTCTAACAATTCTAAGAGTCATCTTTTGGGTTTGTTTA
>NC_057419.1:3737023-3793763 GCF_019320065.1 Cervus canadensis
TGAGGGCATTACTGATGCCTCATTTCTCCCAGCAAATCATCTGAATTGCTCCCCATCCTCCGCTAGACATGTCAGGATGGGGTTTGTGATGTCAAATCTCACCAAGGGCCACCATTGGCTGGGGACGAGCCTTGCTGACCTCATAAATCATGAGGGTGAGGCTCCATGGGGACGGGTATATATAGTGGTGCTCAGGGGCTCTGAGCAGACCACTGTGAGTCCTCCAAATGGCTGAAGTGACTGGGAAGCCACAAGGCTCCAGAATAGTTATGGAACACCCACCTCCTGTTACCCAGGAGACAATGAAGACCTCCTGTCAATTGAGGTACAGAAAAAAATGTCAAGTTTAACAGACCCAGCCAAACTCCTCTTGCCCATCGACCCCACACAAGAGGACACCGTCCCCTGTCCTTGCCTGGCACATAACCCTTCTCTGCCCACACCCCTTCACCTGAAGCCATTGTTCCCACCTGTCTTCACACTCTTCCTTAAACCAGTGCCATTCTTGCTCCCTGTCTTGTTTTCTCTAGGTTGCCAGGGTAACCGTGAGGGTGAATAATCCCATTCCGGCCAAGCTGCCCAAGAAAACTTCTCTGAAAACTCCCACCACAAAAAATCTTAAGAAAATCAGATGCTCAAAGCTCTGTAGCCAGATTTCCAAGGCGAATGAACAGCTGAATCAGAAGGAACCAGAGGAGGTCCCAGAGACCATGGAAACCCCTGCCATTCCAGGTAATCAGAAGGAACCAGAGGAGGTTCCAGAGACCATGGAGACCCCTGCCATTCCAGGTAATCACAAGGAAACAGAGGAGGTCCTAGAGACCATGGAGACCCCTGCCATTTCAGGTAATCACAAGGAACCAGAGGAGGTTCCAGAGACCATGGAGATCCCAGCCATTCCAGCTATTCAGAATGAAACAGAGGAGGTCCCAGAGGCCATGGAGACCTCTGTATTTCCAGGTAATCAGAATGAACCAGAGGAGGTCCCAGAGACGATGGAGAACCGTGCCATTCCAGCTTGACCAGTGGACAGCCAGTGACTTCGTGACATGGCTACACACCTCAGAAATGCTTGGGGGTCTGACGGTGAATAATGGCCAAAAGTACAAATGCTGAATATTATAGCAACTGCATACACTAATAACGAAAATAAAATAAAATAAAATCAAGCTGCTGTGAAATTATGTTTTTCTCTGAGTTCTCTGATAGTGGGAGGCAGAGAGGGCAGGGAAGGGATAAGTGTGTGATGAGGAGGGGAGATGGCTTCCATGGAGTTGGAAATGGGACCAGAAGGTCCAGGTTGCCAGAAATTAGGGGAAGAACTGGTTCCAGACTGAGCTTCAAAGACACACTTCCCATGGGAGAAGAGGAAAAGGACTTGGAGTTTCTCTGTGTGAGTGCAGAGATGGACACTTAGCTGGGGAACAGTGTCGTGTGTGGGGGGGCAGTGCCATTTGTTCAAAAGGCATACAAAGGAGCTGCCCCATCAAAAGAATGGAATATTGACATTTGCAGCCACATGGAAGGTCGAATATTGAGTAAAATAACACAGACAGAGATTGACAAATACTGTATGATATCACTTTTAAAATGTAAAGGTTCTACAAAGTAGATAACATGATAATAATGAAGGTGCACAAATATGGAGAAGCATCTACTGGTTCCCAGCGGGGAAGGGAAGAGGGCGGGGCAATACAGAGGTGTTGGAGTGGGAAGCACACAGTGATAGTTAGGCGGAAGATGAGCTCAGGTATGCATTGTACAACATGGGGTATACAGTCAGGACTTTGTCATAAAGATAAATGGAAAGCAAGCGTTAACAGTTGTATAATCAGAAAGAAATGGAAAGAAAGAGAGGGGAGGAAGAAGGGAAGAAAGGAAGGAAAAGAAGGACTTTTTTGTGGGTCAAAAGTCAACAGTGATTAGGCCCTTTTTATCAAAGGATTCTATTTATTTTATTTATTTTAATTGGTGCGTATTTACTTTACAATATTGTGGTCTATTTTCCCATACATTGACATGAATCAGCCATGGGAGAACATATATTCCCCATCCTGATTTCCCCGACATCTTCCTCCAAATCCAATCCCTCTGGGTGAGCCCAGTGCACCAGTCCTGGGCACCCTGTCTTATGCATCGAACATGGACTGGATATCCCTTTCACATATGATGGTGTACATGTTTCAATGCTCTTCTCTCAGATCATCACACCCTCGCCGTCTCCCACGGTGTCCAAAAGACTGTTCTGTAAATCTGTGTCTCTTTTGCTCTCCCATATAGGGTTATCATCTCCATCTTCCTAAATTCAATATATATGCCTTAGAATAGTGTATTGGAGTTTTTCTTTCTGACTTACTTTACTCTGTATAATAGGTTGCAGTTTCATCCACCTCATTAGAATGGATTCACATGTGTTCTTTTTAATGGCTGAGCAATATTTCACTGTGTCTATGTACCACAGCTTTCTTACCCATTTCTCTGCTGATGGACATCCAGGTGGCTTCCATGCCCTGGTTATTGTAAACAGTGCTGTGATGAACATTGGGGCACACGTGTCTTTTTCACTTCTGGGTGAATCAGCATTTGAATGAGGAGAAACCATCATGACTATTAGCCTGTTAGTGGTAAACCCTGCACATGAGTTTGGTTGAAGGAGTGGGACCAAAGTTGGAGATGCTTCTTTCAAACCGGCTGAGAGTGCTCAGATGGACATGTGGGGTGCTGTCCTGCTGGGGCACATCTCTGGTTGCTCTGTTCTCACCAGCAACGGAGGATTTTCTTTCCTTCCTTTCATTTCCCTTGTTTCCCTTTCTCTCTCTTTCCTCCCTACCTGAATCTCTTTCGCAATTATTCAATGTGCTGCACTGTGCTGTGCTTCGTGGTTCAGCCATATCCAAACTTTCTGACACCATGGACTGTAAGCCACCAGGCTCCTCTATCCATGGGGATTCTCCAGGCAAGCATACTGGAGCAGGCTGCCAATCCGCCCTCCAGGGGATCTTCCCTACCCAGGGACTGAATCCTGGTCTCCCATGTTGCAGGTGGGTTTTTTTTTTTTTTTTTTTTTTTTTTTTTTTTTTTTTTTTTTTTACTATCTGAGTCTCCAGGAAACCCATAAAATGGGCTTCATCAGACACTATGGTTTTCATATCTGTAAGATCAAATGGGGTTTATTTTATGATATTAATGACTCTCCTTATTTTTAGGAAGCACAAAACACATTTATTCCAAGTATCCTAAAGTCTCTGTCTGCAATTATTAAAATCTATGTCACTTCTCCCTGAGTTTCAGTTCTCCAAGGAATTTCAGTATGATTTTTCTTACCTTCATTAGATTTAATATGTTCTTAACGTGGTTCGGGGCTAGTTCCATGCCCTTATTGTGAATTGGCTGCTCATGTCTTTAAACATGTTTTCATCAATTTAAAGACCAGTGATACATCTTTCTTATAAAGTGTTGGCTCGTGCCTCTTGCCCATTTTTCTAACTGATTTTAAGATCTTCTAACAATCCTAAGAGTCATCTTTTGGGTTTGTTTCCAGCGTGGTTTTTCTACACTTAAAATGTTCAGCAGTGTGATGGACCCTGGGTCAGTAAGCCACAAATGGACAACAGGAGGTGAACATTTCACAGAAAACCCAGGAAGACCCACTAAGCCAACAAACTGTCCCCAGGGGTGCACCTCAGGCTGGTTGACCCTACGAGTCAATTGGATAAACGAGGACTGAAGTGGAGCACACAACCCATTCCCTTTCCTCCAGAGCCAACCAGCTCAATGAGAGACCATGGGAACTAGATGCACAGGACAGGATGTCTCAGTGTTTCATCCAAGAACCTGGAAGCTTGTGGCAGCTGCTCATGGAAATGAATTCCACCATGGTTTTCGCTGTGAGCTAAGCTCCACGGAAGCTTCCAGCAAGAAAACAAGATGAGAAAAGGGATTTGTGAGGGCACGTGTTGAGAAGACCTTTGCACACAAGGCTCACACAGCTCTGGGCAAGCTCCACCCCTTCCTGGGAATACTAATCAGCCGCAGGTGGGTGATTCCTGCTTGGGATCATCCCGCCCAACTGGAATCATGCATTTCTCTGCACCTTCCCCATCACCCTGTTCAAACCCAAGACTGGGTAGTACTCCTAGTGAGGTGACCCTGAGTCCTAGACTTGAAACGAGACAGCTCTGTCTGGAGAAAGGGCAAGTGTATTCACTGCATTCTCACAGTCTGAAGCCAAGGGTTTCCGACTGGAGACCAGAAAATGGAGGCGAGCTCAGGGGACACTGAGACAAGGAGGTGGGATGGAAAGGTAACTGTCGGCTGGCCCTGGACTCAATGGGCTTCAAGGTGCATTAAGACCACATTGAAGGAAGAACGAGCAATGATTCTTGCTTCCACAGACACTTAAAAACAACCTAGTTGTCATGGAGGGCGTTTAGTCAAGATATGAAAAGCTAGATAATGGTGAAAGCTGTGAAAGAACAGAATGAATGCCCGAGGAGTGTGGCTGCTGGGCAAGGTTTGGAGGAGATGCACTCTGCCTGCTGTGTGACCCATTAGAGTTGACATAGGGGTGAGCGTGGCAAGTGAGTTTGGAGGCCTCTTGAGGGCATTACTAATGCCTCATTTCTCCTAACAAATCATCTGAATTGTTCCTCACCCTCGGCTAGACATGTCAGGATGGGGCTATGTGATGTCAGAGCTCACCCAGGGCCACCACTGGCTGGAGAACAGACTTGCTGACCTCATAAACCATGAGGGTGAGGCTCCATGGGGACGGGTATATATAGGGGTGCTCACGGGCTCTAAGCAGAACACTGTGAGTCCTCCAAATGACTGAGGTGACTGGGAAGCCACAAAGCTCCAGAGTAATTATGGAACACACACCTCCTGTTACCCAGGAGAAGATGAAGACCTGCTATCAATTGAGGTCCAGAAAACAATGTCAAGGTGAACTGAACCCAGCCAACCTCCTCTTGACCATTGACCGCACCCCAGAAAACACCCTCCCCTGTCCTTGCCTAGCACATAGCCCTTCTCTGCCTACACCCCGTCACCTGAAGCCATCTTCCCCCTGTCTTCACACACTTCCCTAAAACTGTGCCATTCTTGCTCCCAGCCTTGTTTTCTATAGGTTTCCGGGGTAACCGTGAGGGTGAGTAATCTCATTTCTGGCAAAAAATCACAAGAAGACTTCTCTGAAAACTCCCACCACAAAAAAAAGCTTAAGGTCTATAATTTAGCAAGAAGGGGTGGCAGGACAAAAAGAGACCCTTTGTTCTCTCTTAGGGCCTTAAGGGGCCTGTACATTCAGGCCGGCTCCCTGCAGCTCCCCCTTTTCTTTAAACTATTGGCAAATATGTCTCCCTCAGGGGAACCCGTTGTGCCTGTAAATGAGAAAATAATCTTTTGTTTATCATCTCAGATATACATTGACAAATGCAGTGGCCAAACCCATCGTGTATTGTTAGGAGTTACCCATCTTATACTAGGATTATTGTTCCTAGTCTGACCTAGGCCACACAAAGAACTTATTAGTATCAAACGTCACATCTATCACAATTTTACATTTGTAGGTAGGTAACAGTCTGATATGTTTCATCAGGTTTCCTAAGGACTTATTAGTATCAAATGTCACATCTGTCACAATTTTACAGTTGTAGGTAGGTAACAGTCCCATATGTTTCATCAGGTTTCCTGGGAGTGTTCAGTCTTCAAGTGTTGGTATATAAGTCTTTTGCTCCCAGCAAATGTTGGCAGGGGTCAGTAGCTGTCCTTTTTCAGGGGTCATCCAGAAATACTCATCCCAAGCTTGATAATAATCACCTTCAAATCGATCAGGAGCACTGGGGGAAAGCTTGATTAATTACTGCACATGCCAATGTAAGAACAACATAGGCCAGAGCAGATCGGGGTTGAGCAGTGTCAGCAGCCATCCTTGTTGCTTGTAAGATGAACTCATGCATCCGCTGAGCTGTCGGGTATGCACCTCTCTGCTGTAGAGACAGCAGACTCATTTGCTGGTTCAGTGATCTTCTCCGTCTGGCGTACCAGCCTTTCCAGGAGCCAGCACGGTGTTTCAGCATCCTATGGAAAAACACATACATAACCCCTCCCCCAAATTAATACTGGATCCGGAATAGATACATGAACATAAGCAACCAAAGGAAGGAACATGAGTGACATCCATCTGCCAAAGGTGATTAGGTAAGAGTCCCACGAAGGTTGACACCTAGATGAGGGACTAGAAGAAATTGAGGACAAACAGAACAAGATTTAACAATTTGTCGTGCAGTTTCTCCAGGGATTTGAAATTACAGATGAAGGGTATTGCTATTTTGGTGATGTAAGGCATGAACAATATATTTACTATCCGTAAACAAACTAAAAGGCTGTAAAAGATATTGAGAACAGACTTTGTGAACCGCTGAAAGTTTGACTTCTTGAGCAGAGGTATATCCAGTCTGCCAGGAAAAAGGAGTATTATTAACCACAAAAGCAGCAATTCCATTAGAAGATCCATCAGTAAAAACAGTTAGTGCATTTTGGATAGGGGAATTGGAAACATTTCTGGGGAAGATAAATGAATGTTGACTAGCAAAATGTAAAACTTTGTCAGGAAGGAAATGATTGATAATCTGTCCTGTAAAAGAATCAAAAGCCAAAGCCCATGAATCATTAAACTGAAAAAGCCATTCCTGTTGTTCTTTAGTATAAGGCACATAAATGTAAGTAGGATCGGCCCCCAGCATTTCTCTGGAAAGACGTCTTCCTTTGGCTACAAGGAGGCTAATAAAATCAAAGAAAGGAGTAAGAACTTTTGAAGGTGATACAGGTAAACGGATCCAATATAAAGGGGCATCTTGATATAACACTGCCGTTGGAGTATGTTTCGAGGGAAACACATATAATCCCCACGATCGAGAAAAGTCACAGTAGGTAGCAGAATGCTGAGAGAGGGCCTGTTCTACTAAGGCCAGAGCAGCTCGCCCCTCATTGTTTAGTGTTCTAGGGGAGGAAGGGTCAGTGGATCCTTTTAAAATATCAAACAAAGGCTTCAACTCTCCAGTAGTCAAGTTTAGATAGGGACGGATCCAATTTATGTCCCCTAATAAATTCTGAAAGTCATTTAAAGTCTTCAGATTATCTTTTCGAATCTGAAGTTTCTGCGTTTGAAACGCTTCTCCCTCTAACCTAAACCCCAAATAAGAAAACGGTGGGGATTGTTGTATTTTTTCAGAAGCAATTTGCAATCCAAATCTAGTTAATTGAAGCAATAGTAGGTCATACGCTTGCAAAAGAATACCCTCTATACAATGAGCAAGTAAAATGTCATCCATATAATGAACCAAATAAACTTCAGGATAAGTCTTTCGAAAGGGGTCAATTGCCTGATCAACAAATTTTTGACAAAGTGTAGGGCTGTTAGCCATGCCCTGTGGAAGGACTTTCCAATGATATCTTCGTGCAGGCTGTTTAAAATTTGTAGAGGGAATACTAAAAGCAAAGTGATGACAATCATTAGGATGTAGAAGTATCATGTAAAAACAATCTTTTAAATCTATAATTATTTTATAGGTTGCACGTGGTATCCCAGCAGGTGAGGGCAAGCCGGGCTGGAGTGGTCCCATAACCACCATAGTTTCATTAACTTTGTGAAGGTCTTGTAACAACCTCCACCTGCAGGACTTCTTTTTAATAACAAATATGGGGGAATTCCAAGGGGAGTTAGATGGCTCAATATGTCCTAATTGCAACTGCTCCTGTATCAATTGCTCAGCTGCAGAAATTTTCTCTTTAGTCAGGGTCCAGTGATTGACCCAGACAGGTTCATCAGATTTCCAGCTGATTGGGTCTGCATGGATTACAGGAGAATCAGTAACCCCCATTAAAAACAACCTAATCCAGATCTAGAAGGTTTAGAAATAGGCATAACTGGTTGGGTAATACCTTGATTATTTCTTCCTAGCCCCTGCTGGGGAAGTAACCCTTGATTCATCATCATCACAGAAATAATCTGATTTGGAGCAAAAATATAAACCCCCATTTGTTGCATTACATCTCTTCCCCATAAATTAACCGGGAGATGAGGGAGAATGAAAGGTTGAAAATCTCCCTTATGTCCTTCAGAGTCTCTCCAATGTAGGATACTGCTGCTCTGCTGTGGATTTTGAGATTGTCCTATTCCCCCTAACATGGAAAAGTCGTCCTGTTTGGGCCAATGCTGAGGCCAATGCTCTTCAGCTATAACTGACACATCCGCACCAGTATCTAAGATCCCTGTAAATTTTTTTATTTTCAATAAAAAGATCTAGTTTGGGATGCTCAGCAGAAATGGAGTGCACCCAATATACGTCAGAAGAGCCAAAAACATCAGTCTTTTGTTCTCGTTTAGAAGCAGTTTTCCCCTCTAAATGTGGAGGTAGCAAAACCAGTTGTGCTATTCGTTGATTGGTGGGGATGCTAATTATATTTGAAGGTGCATGGGCCATAATTTTAAGTTCCCCCATGTAGTCTGCATCAATCACCCCTGGGGACACTGACAACCCTTTCATATTCCAACTACTTCTACCAATAATTAGTCCTACAGTTCCTTTTGGTAACGGCCCGAAAACTCCAGTTGGAATGGCTTGCATTGCTATATCAGGTGTTAATACTGTGTGGGTGGTGGCACACAAGTCCAATCCTGTGCTGCCTGGGGTGGCTCGGGAAAGGCTTTTAATGACGGGTTGATTAGATTTGACTGAGGCTCGGTCTGAAGTGCCCCATAACAATGTTATGGGCTGGCCCCTCACCCAGTTTCCCAACTGTGGAGGAAGAGGTTTGCCTTCTATATTCATTTCTGATCTACAGTCCCTGGCCCAATGTCTTCCTTTTTGGCATCTGGGACATACATCAGGATTCTTTGTACTATCTAAATTATTTTTCTTAGGACATTGGGCCATACGATGTCCCAGTTGTCCACACGAAAAGCAACAATCATCCCTCAAGATTTTCACCCTGATCTCGGGCTGCCTTCATAGCCATTTGAAGTGGTGAAAGGACTGGCTTTTTTAGGCTAGATGAGACGTATACAGGCTCTGTTGGAATCAAAGGCTCTTCTGCGAGGGGAGGGGGAAGGAGCGGGATGGGCGGCAGAAGCGGGTCAGGATCTAAACCTGCTACAACAGATGGCGTTTTAGAATGCAATGGTTTTGCTGTATCCAAAGGTAATAAGTCTAGTTGTTCTACCTCTTGCCCATTTTTCTATCAGGTTTTAAGATCTTCTAACAATTCTAAGAGTCATCTTTAGGGTTTGTTTCCGGCGTGCTTTTTCTACCTCTTAAAATGTTCAGCTGTGTGATTGACCCTGCGTGAGTAAGCAACAAATGGACAACAGGATATGAACACTTCACAGGAAACCCAGGAAGACCCACGAAGCCAACAAACTGTCCCCAGAGGTGCACCTCAGGCTGGTTGACCCTACGAGTCAATTTGACAAAGCAGGACTCAGATGGAGCACACAATACATTCTCCTTTCCCCCAGAGCCAACCAGCTCAATGAGAGACCATTGGAACTAGATGCATAGGACAGGGTGAATCAGCGTTTCATCCAAGAAGCTGGAAGCTTGTGGCAGCTGCACATGGAAATGAATTCCACCTTGGTTGTGGCTGTGAGGTAAGCTCCAAGGGACCTTCCAGCAAGAAAACAAGATGAACAAAGTGATTTCTGACGGCACGTGTTGAGAAGACTTTGCACACAAGGCTCACACAGCTCTGGGCAAGCTCCACTCCTTGCTGGGAATACAAATCAGCCACAGGTGGGCATTTCCTGCATGGAATCCCCCAGCACAACCTGAAACATGCATTTCTCTGCCCCTACCCCATCACCCTGTTCAAACCCAAGCCTGCGTAGTACTCTTAGTGAGGTGACCCTGAGTCCTAGACTTGAAACGAGACAGCTCCTTGTGGAGAAAGGGCAAGTGTATTCACTGCATTCTCACAGCCTGAAGAGAAGGGTTTCCGACTGGATACCAGAAAATGGAGGCAAGCTCCGGGAACACTGAGACAAGGAGACGGGATGGAATGGTTTCTGTCGGCTGGCCCAGATTACAGTGGGATTCAAGGTGCATTAAGACCACATTGCAGGACGAACGAGCAATGATTCTCGCTTCCACAGACACTCAAACAGAATCAGGTTTTCTTAGGGAGTTTAGTGAAGATATGAAAATCTAGATAATGGTGAAAGCTGAGAGAGAACAGAATGAATGCCCGAGCAGTGTGGCTGTGTGGCAAGGTTTGGAGGAGCTGCACTCTGCCTGCTCTGTGACCCATCAGAGTTGACATAGAGGTGAGGGTGGCAGGTGAGTTTGGAGGCCTCTTGAGGGCATTACTAATGCCTCATTTCTCCCAGCAAATCATCTGAATTGCTCCGCATCCTCCGCTAGACATGTCACGATGGAGACCCTGCCATTTCAGGTAATGAGAAGGAACCAGAGGAGGACCCAGAGACCATGGAGACCAATGCCATTCCAACTAATCAGAATGAATCAGAGGAGGTCCCAGAAACCAAGGAAACCCCTGCATTTCCAGCTAAAGAAAATGAACCAGAGGAGGTCCCAGAGACCATGGAGACCCCTGCCATTCCAGCTAATCAGAATGAACCAGAGGAGGTCCCAGAGACCATGGAGACCCCTGCCATTCCAGCTCGACCAGTGGACAGCCACTGAATTTGGGGCATGGCTAGACACCTCAGAAATGCTTGGGAGTCTTGCCGCTGAGTAGTGGCCAAAAGGGCAGATGCTGAATATTATAGCAACTGCATACACTAAAAACGAAAATAAAAGAAATCAAGCTCATTTGAAATAATGTTTGTCTCTGAGTTCTCTGATAGTAGGGGGCAGATAGGGCAGGAAAGGAATAAGTGTGTGAGGAGGGAGGGAAAAAGCTTCTGTGGAGTAGGAGATGCTACCAGAAGGTCCAGGTTGCCAGAAAGCAGGGGGAAGAACTGGTTCCAGACTGAGCTTGAAAGACACACTTCCCATGGGAGAAGAGGAAGAGGACTTGGAGTTTCTCTCTGCGTGTGCAGAGATGGAAAATTAGCTGGGCAACATTGTCGTGTGGGGGGGGGGCAGTGCCATTTGTTCAAAAGGCATACAAAGGAGCTGCCCCATCAAAAGAATGTAATATTGACATTTGCAGGCAACATGGAAGGTTGAATATTGAGTAAAATAACACAGACAGAGATTTGACAAATACTGTACGATATCACTTTTAAAATGTAAAGATACTACAAAGTGGATAACGTGATAATAATGGAGGTGCAAAAATATAGAGAAGCATCTACTGGTTCCCAGCGGGGAGGGGAAGAGGGTGGGGCAATATAGAGGTGATGGAGTGGGAGGCAAAGAGTGATAATTAGCTGGAAGATGAGCTCAGGTATGCATTTTAAAACATGGGGTATACAGTCAGGATTTGACATACATATACATGGAAATCAAGCATTAACAACTGTATAATCAGAAAGAAAAGGAAAGAAAAAGAGGGGAAGAAGAAGGGAAGAAAGGAAGGAAATGACGGACATTTTTGATGGTCAAAAGTCAACAGTGATTAGGCCCATTTTATCAAAGGATTCTATTTTATTTTATTTTATATTATTTATTTTAATAGGTGGGTATTTACTTTACAATATTATGGTGGATTTTCCCATACATTGACATGAATCAGCCATGGGAGAACATGTATTCCTCATCCTGATTTCCCCGACATCTTCCTCCAAATCCAATCCCTCTGGGTGAGCCCATGAACAAGTTGTGGGCACCCTGTCTTATGCATCGAACATGGACTGGCTATCCCTTTCACATATGATAATATACATGTTTCAATGCTATTCTCTCAGATCATCCCACCCTCACCATCTCCCACACATTCCAAAAGACTGTTCAGGAAATCTGTGTCTCTTTTGCACTCCCTTATAGGGCTATCATCTCCATCTTCCTAAATTCAATATATATGCCTTAGAATAGTGTATCGGTGTTTTTCTTTCTGACTTATTTCACTCTGTGTAATAGGTTGCACTTTCATCCACCTCATTAGAATGGATTCACATGTCTTCTTTTTAATGGCTGAGAAATATTCCACTGTGTCTATGTACCACAGCTTTCTTACCTATTTGTCTGTGGATAGACATCTAGGTTGCTTCCATGCCCTGGTTATTGTAAGCAGTGCTGTGATGAACATTGGGGCACACGTGTCTTTTTCACTTCTTGGTGAATCAGCATTTGAATGAGGAGAAACCATGATGACTATTAGCCTGTTAGTGGTAAACCCTGCACATGAGTTTGGTTGAAGGAGTGGGACCAAAGTTGGAGATGCTTGTTTCAAACCGGCTGTGACTGCTCAGATGGACATGTGGGGTGCTGTCCTGCTGGGGGACATCTCTGGTTGCTCTGTTCTCCCCAGCAATGGAGGATTTTCTTTCCTTCCTTTCATTTCCCTTGTTTCCCTTTCTCCCTCTTTCCTCCCTACCTGAATCTCTTTCACAATTATTCAATGTGCTGCACTTTGCTGTGCTTTGTGGTTCAACCATTTCCAAGTCTTTCTATCCCCATGGAGTGTAACCCAGCAGGCTCTCCTGTTCATGGGTATTCTGCAGGCAAGCATACTGGAGCAGGCTGCCATTCACCCCTCCAGGGGTTCTTCCCAACCCAGGGAATGAATTCTGGTCTCCCATGTTGCAGGTGGGTTTTTTTTTTTTTTTTCCCTTTTTTTTTTTTTTGTACTATCTGAGCCATCAGGAAAACCTTAATGTTCTTCATTTGACACTATGTTTTTCATATCTGTAAGATCATCTATTTTATGATTTCCACGACTCTCCCTATTATTAGAACACACAAAACACATTTATTCCAAGTATCCTAAGGTCTCTGTCTGCAATGACTAAAATCTATGTCACTTCTGCCTGAGTTTCAGTTCTCAAGAGAATTTTAGTATGATTTTTCCTTCCTTTGTTAGATTTAATATGTTCCTAACGTGGTTCGTGTCTAGTTCCATACTCTTCTTGTGAATTGGCTGCTCATGTCCTTAAACATGTCTTCATCAATTTAAAGGCCAGTGATACATCTTTCTTATAAAGTGGTGGCTCGTGCCTCTAGCCCATTTTTCTATCAAGTTTTAAGGTCTTCTAAAAATTCTAAGAGTCATCTTTTGGGTTTGTTTATGGCGTGCTTTTTTATACCTCTTAAAATTTTCAGCAGTGTAATGTACCCTGGGTGAGCAAGCAACAAATGGACAACAGGATGTGAACACTTCACAGGAAACCCAGGAAGACCCACTAAGCCAACAAACTGTCCCCAGGCGTGGACCTCAGGCTGGTTGACCCTACGAGTCAATTGGAAAAATGAGGACTGAGGTGGAGCACACAATCCATTCCCCTTTCCTCCAGAGCCAACCAGCTCAATGAGAGACCATGGGAACTAGAAGCACAGGACAGGATGACCTAGTGTTTCGTCCAAGAAGCTGGACGCTTGTGGCAACTGCTCATGGAAATGAAGTCCTCCTTGGTTTTGGGTGTGAGGTAAGCTCCAAGGAGCTTCCAGGAGGAAAACAAGATGAGAAAAGAGATTTGTGAGGGCACATGTTGAGAAGACCTTTGCACACAAGGCTCACACAGCTCTGGGCAAGCTGCATCCCTTGCTGGGAATCCTAATCAGCCCCAGATGGGCATTTCCTGCAGGGGATCCCTCAGTACGGCTTGAAACATACATTTTTCTGCCCCATCCCATCACCCTGTTCAAACCCAAGCCTGGGTAGTACTCCTAGTGAGGTGACCCTGAGTCCTAGACTGGAAACGAGACAGCTCCATGTGGAGAAACGGCAAGTGCATTCACTGCATTCTCACAGCCTGAAGACAAGGGTTTCCGACTGGAGACCAGAAAAGGAGGCGAGCTCTGGGAACCCTGATACGAGAAGTCAGGATGGTAAGGTTTCTGTCGGCTGGCCCAGAATTTAGTGGGCTTCAAGTTGCAATAAGACGACATTGCAGGACGAACGAGCAATGATTCTCACTTCCACAGACACTTCAACAGAGCCTAGTTATCATGCAGGGAGTTTAGGCAAGATATGAAAGCTAGATAATGGTGAAAGCTGAGAGAGAACAGAATGAATGCCCGAGGAGTGTGGTGTTGTAGCACGGTTTGGAAGAGATGCACTCTGCCTGCTCTGTGACCCATCAGATTTGACATAGAGGTGAGTTTGGCGGCCTCCTGAGGGCATTACTAATGCCTCATTTCTCCCAGCAAATCATCTGAATTGCTCCCCATCCTCTGCTAGACACGTCAGGATGGGGCTTTGTGATGTCAAAGCTCACCCAGGGCGACCATTGGCTGGGGAAGAGACTTGCTGACCTCATAAAGCATGAGGGTGAGGCTTCATGCGGACGGGTATATATAGGGGTGCTCAGGGGCACTGAGCAGACCACTGTGAGTCCTCCAAATGACTGAGGTGAGTGAGAAGCCTCAAGGCTCTGGAGTAGTTATGGAACACTCACCCCCTGTTACTCAGGAGAAGATGAAGACCTCCTATCAACTGAGGTCCAGAAACAAAATGTCAAGGTGAACTGAACCCAGCCAAAATCCTCTTGCCCATGGACCCCACCCAACAAGACACGCTCCCCTGACCTTGCCCGGCACATAACCCTTCTCTGCCCACACCCCTTCTCCTGAAGCCATCCTTCCAACCTGTCTTCCCACTCCTCCCTAAACCAGTGCCATTCTTGCTCCCTGTCTTGTTTTCTCTAGGTGGCCAGGGTAACCGTGAGGGTGAATAATCCCATTCCGGCCAAGCTGCCCAAGAAAACTTCTCTGAAAACTCCCACCACAAAAAATCTTAAGAAAATCAGATGCTCAAAGCTGTGTAGCCAGATTTCCAAGGCGAATGAACAGCTGAATCAGAAGGAACGAGAGGAGGTCCCAGAGACCATGGAAACCCTGCCATTCCAGGTAATCAGAAGGAACCAGAGGAGGTTCCAGAGACCATGAAGACCCCTGCCATTCCAGGTAATCCCAAGGAAACAGAGGAGGTCCTAGAGACCATGGAGACCCCTGCCATTTAAGGTAATCACAAGGAACCAGAGGAGGTTCCAGAGACCATGGAGACCTCTGTATTTCCAGGTAATCAGAATGAAACAGAGGAGGTCCCAGAGACGAAGGAGAACCGTGCCATTCCAGCTTGACCAGCGGACAGCCAGTGACTTCGTGACATGGCTACACACCTCAGAAATGCTTGGGGGTCTGACGGTGAATAATGGCCAAAAGTACAAATGCTGAATATTATAGCAACTGCATACACTAATAACGAAAATAAAATAAAATAAAATCAAGGTGCTGTGAAATTATGTTTTTCTCTGAGTTCTCTGATAGTGGGAGGCAGAGAGGGCAGGGAAGGGATAAGTGTGTGATCAGGAGGGGAGATGGCTTCCATGGAGTTGGAAATGGGACCAGAAGGTCCAGGTTGCCAGAAATTAGGGGAAGAACTGGTTCCAGACTGAGCTTCAAGGACACACTTCCCATGGGAGAAGAGGAAACGGACTTGGAGTTTCTCTGTGTGAGTGCAGAGATGGACACTTAGCTGGGGAACAGTGTCGTGTGTGGGGGGGGCAGTGCCATTTGTTCAAAAGGCATACAAAGGAGCTGCCCCATCAAAAGAATGGAATATTGACATTTGCAGCCACATGGAAGGTCGAATATTGAGTAAAATAACACAGACAGAGATTGACAAATACTGTATGATATCACTTTTAAAATGTAAAGGTTCTACAAAGTAGATAACATGATAATAATGAAGGTGCACAAATATAGAGAAGCATCTACTGGTTCCCAGCGGGGAGGGGAAGAGGGCGGGGCAATACAGAGGTGTTGGAGTGGGAAGCACACAGTGATAGTTAGGTGGAAGATGAGCTCAGGTATGCATTGTACAACATGGGGTATACAGTCAGGACTTTGTCATAAAGATAAATGGAAAGCAAGCGTTAACAGTTGTATAATCAGAAAGAAATGGAAAGAAAGAGAGGGGAGGAAGAAGGGAAGAAAGGAAGGAAAAGAAGGACTTTTTTTGTCGGTCAAAAGTCAACAGTGATTAGGCCCTTTTTATCAAAGGATTCTATTTATTTTATTTATTTTAATTGGTGCGTATTTACTTTACAATATTGTGGTCTATTTTCCCATACATTGACATGAATCAGCCATGGGAGAACATATATTCCCCATCCTGATTTCCCCGACATCTTCCTCCAAATCCAATCCCTCTGGGTGAGCCCAGTGCACCAGTCCTGGGCACCCTGTCTTATGCATCGAACATGGACTGGATATCCCTTTCACATATGATGGTGTACATGTTTCAATGCTCTTCTCTCAGATCATCACACCCTCGCCGTCTCCCATGGTGTCCAAAAGACTGTTCTGTAAATCTGTGTCTCTTTTGCTCTCCCATATAGGGTTATCATCTCCATCTTCCTAAATTCAATATATATGCCTTAGAATAGTGTATTGGAGTTTTTCTTTCTGACTTACTTTACTCTGTATAATAGGTTGCAGTTTCATCCACCTCATTAGAATGGATTCACATGTGTTCTTTTTAATGGCTGAGCAATATTTCACTGTGTCTATGTACCACAGCTTTCTTACCCATTTCTCTGCTGATGGGCATCCAGGTGGCTTCCATGCCCTGGTTATTGTAAACAGTGCTGTGATGAACATTGGGGCACACGTGTCTTTTTCACTTCTGGGTGAATCAGCATTTGAATGAGGAGAAACCATCATGACTATTAGCCTGTGAGTGGTAAACCCTGCACATGAATTTGGTTGAAGGAGTGGGACCAAAGTTGGAGATGCTTGTTTCAAACCGGCTGAGAGTGCTCCGATGGACATGTGGGGTGCTGTCCTGCTGGGGCACATCTCTGGTTGCTCTGTTCTCACCAGCAACGGAGGATTTCCTTTCTTTCCTTTCATTTCCCTTGTTTCTCTTTCTCCCTCCTTCCTCCCTACCTGAATCTCATTCACAATTATTCAATGTGCTGCACTGTGCTGTGCTTCGTGGTTCAGCCATATCCAAGGGTTTCTGACCCTATGGAATGTAAGCCAAGAGGCTCCTCTGTCCATGGGGATTCTCCAGGCAAGCATACTGGAGCAGGCTGCCATTCCCCCCGCCAGGGAATCTTCCCAACCCAGGGATTGAATCCTGGTCTCCCATGTTGCAGGTGGGTTATTTTTTTTTTCCTTTTTTTTTTTTTTTTGACTATCTGAGCCATCAGGAAACCCTTAAAATGTTCTTCATCTGACACTATGGTTTTCATATCTGTTAAATCAAATAGGGCCTATTTTAGGATTTCCATGCCTCTCCTTATGTTTAGAACACACAAAACACATTTATTCCAAGTATCCTAATGTCTCTGTCTTCAATTACTAAAATCTATGCCACTTCTGCTTGAGTTTCAGTTCTCAAGGGAATTTTAGTATGATTTTTCTTACCTTCGTTTGATTTAATATGTTCTGAATGTGGTTCGGGGCTCGTTCCATACTCTTCTTGTGAATTGGCTGGTCATGTCTTTAAATATGTCTTCATAAATTTAAGGGCCAGTGATACATCTTTCTTACAAAGGGTTGGCTCGTGCTTGTTGCCCATTTTTCTATCAGGTTTTAAGATTTTCTAAAAATGCTAAGAGTCATCTTTTGGGTTTGTTTATGGTGTGCTTTTTCTACCTCTTAATAATTTCAGCAGTATGATAGACCCTGGGTGAGTAGCCAAAAATGGACAACAGGATGTGAACACTTCACAGGAAACCCAATAGACCCACTAAGCTAACAAACTGTCCCCAGGGGTGCCCCTCACGCTGGTTGACCCTACGAGTCAATTGGGAAAACGAGGACTGAGGTGGAGCACACAATCCATTCCCATTTCCTCCAGAGCCAACCAGCTCAATGAGAGACCATGGGAACTAGAAGCACAGGACAGGATGACCTAGTGTTTCGTCCAAGAAGCTGGACGCTTGTGGCAGCTGCTCATGGAAATGAAGTCCTCCTTGGTTTTGGGTGTGACATAAGCTCCAAGGAGCTTCCAGGAGGAAAACAAGATGAGAAAAGAGATTTGTGAGGGCACATGTTGAGAAGACCTTTGCACACAAGGCTCACACAGCTCTGGGCAAGCTGCATCCCTTGCTGGGAATCCTAATCAGCCCCAGATGGGCATTTCCTGCAGGGGATCCCTCAGTACGGCTTGAAACATACATTTTTCTGCCCCATCCCATCACCCTGTTCAAACCCAAGCCTGGGTAGTACTCCTAGTGAGGTGACCCTGAGTCCTAGACTGGAAACGAGACAGCTCCATGTGGAGAAACGGCAAGTGCATTCACTGCATTCTCACAGCCTGAAGACAAGGATTTCCGACTGGAGACCAGAAAAGGAGGCGAGCTCCGGGAACCCTGATACGAGAAGTCAGGATGGTAAGGTTTCTGTCGGCTGGCCCAGAATTTAGTGGGCTTCAAGTTGCAATAAGACGACATTGCAGGACGAACGAGCAATGATTCTCACTTCCACAGACACTTCAACAGAGCCTAGTTATCATGCAGGGAGTTTAGGCAAGATATGAAAGCTAGATAATGGTGAAAGCTGAGAGAGAACAGAATGAATGCCCGAGGAGTGTGGCTGTGTAGCACGGTTTGGAAGAGATGCACTCTGCCTGCTCTGTGACCCATCAGATTTGACATAGAGGTGAGTTTGGCGGCCTCTTGAGGGCATTACTAATGCCTCATTTCTCCCAGCAAATCATCTGAATTGCTCCCCATCCTCCGCAAGACATGTCAGGATGGGGCTTTGTGATGTCAAAGCTCACCCAGGGCCACCATTGGCTGGGGAAGAGACTTGCTGACCTCATAAAGCATGAGGGTGAGGCTCCATGGGGACGGGTATATATAGGGGTGCTCAGGGGCTCTGAGCAGACCACTGTGAGTCCTCCAATTCACAAAAGTGACTGGGAAGCCACAAGGCTCCAGAGTAGTTATGGAACACCCACCTCCTCTTACCCAGGAGATGAAGACCTCCTATCAATTGAGGTCCAGAAAAAATATCAAGGTGAGCTGAACCCAGCCATACTCCTTTTGCCCATCAACCCCACCCGAAAAGACACCCTCCCCTGTCCTTACCTGGCACATAACCCTTCTCTGCCCACACCCTTTCTCCTGAAGACATCGTTCCCACCTGTCTTCACACTCTTCCCTAAACCAGTGCCATTCTTTGCTCCCTCTCTGGATTTCTCCATGTGGGCAGGGTAACCGTGAGGGTGAGTAATCCCATTCCGGAAAGATTCCCAAGAGAACTTCTCAGAAACCTTCCACCACAAAAATGCTTAAGAAAATCAGATGCTCAAAGCTCTGTAGCCACAGTTCCAAGACGAATGTACAGCTGAATCAGAAGGAACCAGAGGAGGTCTCAGAGACCATGGAGGCCCCGGCCATTCCAGTTAATCCGAAGTAACCAGAGGAGGTCCGAGAAACCAAGGAGGCCCCTGCCATTCGAGCTCATCAGAAGAACCAGAGGAGATCCTAGGGACCATGGAGACCCCTGCATTTCCAGCTAATCAGAATGAATCAGAGGAGGTCCCAGAGACCATGGAGACCCCTGCCATTCCAGTTAATCAGAACGAACCAGAAGAGTTCCCAGAGACCATGGAGACCCCTGCAATTCCAGCTCGACCTGTGGACAGCCAGTGACTTCGGGTCATGGCTAGACACCTCAGAAATTCTCGGGGGTCTCTCTGCTGAGTACTGCACTACAGTACCGATGCTGAATATTATAACAACTGCATCCAGTAATAAGAAAAATAAAATAAAATAAACCTGATGTGAAATAATATTTGTCTCTCAGTTCCCGGATACTGGGTGGCAGAGAGGGCAGGGAAGGGATAAATGTGTAAGGAGGGAGCGAGATGGCTTCTGTGGAGTTGGGGATGGGACCAGAAGGTCCAGGTTTCCAGAAAGTAGGGGGAAGAACTGGTTCCAGACTGAGCTTCAAAGACACACTTCCCATGGGAGAAGAGGAAGAGGACTTGGAGTTTCTCTGTGCGAGTGCAGAGATGGACACTTAGCTGGGGAGCTGTGTCGTGTGTGGGCGGGCAGTGCCATTTGTTCAAAAGGCATACAAAGGAGCTGTCCCATCAAAGAATGGAATGTTGGCATTTGCAGCAACATGGAAGGTAGAATATTGAGTAAAATAACACAGAGAGATTGACAAATACTGTATGATATCACTTTTAAAATGTAAAGATACTACAAAGTAGATAACATGATAATAATGGAGGTGCACAAATATAGAGAAGCATCTACTGGTTCCCAAAGGGGAGGGGAAGAGGGCGGGGCAATACAGAGGTGTTGGAGTGGGAGGCACACAGTGATAGTTAGGTGGAAGATGAGCTCAGGTATGCATTGTACAACATGGGGTATACAGTCAGGACTTTGTCATAAAGATAAATGGAAAGCAAGCGTTAACAGTTGTATAATCAGAAAGAAATGGAAAGAAAGAGAGGGGAGGAAGAAGGGAAGAAAGGAAGGAAAAGAAGGACTTTTTTGTCGGTCAAAAGTCAACAGTGATTAGGCCCTTTTTATCAAAGGATTCTATTTATTTTATTTATTTTAATTGGTGCGTATTTACTTTACAATATTGTGGTCTATTTTCCCATACATTGACATGAATCAGCCATGGGAGAACATATATTCCCCATCCTGATTTCCCCGACATCTTCCTCCAAATCCAATCCCTCTGGGTGAGCCCAGTGCACCAGTCCTGGGCACCCTGTCTTATGCATCGAACATGGACTGGATATTCCTTTCACATATGATGGTGTACATGTTTCAATGCTCTTCTCTAAGATCATCACACCCTCGCCGTCTCCCACGGTGTCCAAAAACTGTTCTGTAAATCTGTGTCTCTTTTGCTCTCCCATATAGGGTTATCATCTCCATCTTCCTAAATTCAATATATATGCCTTAGAATAGTGTATTGGAGTTTTTCTTTCTGACTTACTTTACTCTGTATAATAGGTTGCAGTTTCATCCACCTCATTAGAATGGATTCACATGTGTTCTTTTTAATGGCTGAGCAATATTTCACTGTGTCTATGTACCACAGCTTTCTTACCCATTTCTCTGCTGATGGACATCCAGGTGGCTTCCATGCCCTGGTTATTGTAAACAGTGCTGTGATGAACATTGGGGCACACGTGTCTTTTTCACTTCTGGGTGAATCAGCATTTGAATGAGGAGAAACCATCATGACTATTAGCCTGTGAGTGGTAAACCCTGCACATGAGTTTGGTTGAAGGAGTGGGACCAAATTTGGAGATGCTTGTTTCAAACCGGCTGAGAGTGCTCCGATGGACATGTGGGGTGCTGTCCTGCTGGGGGACATCTCTGGTTACTCTGTTCTCACCAGCAATGGAGGATTTTCTTTCTTTCCTTTCATTTCCCTTGTTTCTCTTTCTCCCTCTTTCCTCCCTACCTGAATCTCTTTCACAATTATTCAATGTGCTGCACTGTGCTGTGCTTCGTGGTTCAGCCATATCCAAGTGTTTCTGACCCTATGGAATGTAGGCCAAGAGGCTCCTCTGTCCATCGGGATTCTCCAGGCAAGCATACTGGAGCAGGCTGCCATTCCCCCCTCCAGGGAATCTTCCCAACCCAGGGATTGAATCCTGGTCTCCCATGTTGCAGGTGGGTTATTTTTTTTTTCCTTTTTTTTTTTTTTTTTGGACTATCTGAGCCATCAGGAAACCCTTAAAATGTTCTTCATCTGACACTATGGTTTTCATAGCTGTAAGATCAAATGGGGCCTATTTTAGGATTTCCATGCCTCTCCTTATGTTTAGAACACACAAAACACATTTACTCCAAGTATCCTAATGTCTCTGTCTTCAATTACTAAAATATATGCCACTTCTGCTTGAGTTTCAGTTCTCAAGGGAATTTTAGTATGATTTTTCTTACCTTCGTTTGATTTAATATGTTCTGAATGTGGTTCGGGGCTCGTTCCATACTCTTCTTGTGAATTGGCTGGTCATGTCTTTAAATATGTCTTCATAAATTTAAAGGCCAGTGATACATCTTTCTTACAAAGGGTTGGCTCGTGCTTGTTGCCCATTTTTCTATCAGGTTTAAGATTTTCTAAAAATGCTAAAATTCATCTTTTGGGTTTGTTTACGGTGTGCTTTTTCTACCTCTTAATAATTTCAGCAGTGTGATAGACCCTGGGTGAGTAGCCAAAAATGGACAACAGGATGTGAACACTTCACAGGAAACCCAATAGACCCACTAAGCTAACAAACTGTCCCCAGGGGTGCACCTCACGCTGGTTGACCCTACGAGTCAATTGGAAAAACGAGGACTGAGGTGGAGCACACAATCCATTCCCATTTCCTCCAGAGCCAACCAGCTCAATGAGAGACCATGGGAACTAGAAGCACAGGACAGGATGACCTAGTGTTTCGTCCAAGAAGCTGGACGCTTGTGGCAGCTGCTCATGGAAATGAAGTCCTCCTTGGTTTTGGGTGTGACATAAGCTCCAAGGAGCTTCCAGGAGGAAAACAAGATGAGAAAAGAGATTTGTGAGGGCACATGTTGAGAAGACCTTTGCACACAAGGCTCACACAGCTCTGGGCAAGCTGCATCCCTTGCTGGGAATCCTAATCAGCCCCAGGTGGGCATTTCCTGCAGGGGATCCCTCAGTACGGCTTGAAACATACATTTTTCTGCCCCATCCCATCACCCTGTTCAAACCCAAGCCTGGGTAGTACTCCTAGTGAGGTGACCCTGAGTCCTAGACTGGAAACGAGACAGCTCCATGTGGAGAAACGGCAAGTGCATTCACTGCATTCTCACAGCCTGAAGGCAAGGGTTTCCGACTGGAGACCAGAAAAGAAGGCGAGCTCCAGGAACCCTGATACGAGAAGTCAGGATGGTAAGGTTTCTGTCGGCTGGCCCAGAGTTTAGTGGGCTTCAAGTTGCAATAAGACAACATTGCAGGACGAACGAGCAATGATTCTCACTTCCACAGACACTTCAACAGAGCCTAGTTATCATGCAGGGAGTTTAGGCAAGATATGAAAGCTAGATAATGGTGAAAGCTGAGAGAGAACAGAATGAATGCCCGAGGAGTGTGGTTGTGTAGCATGGTTTGGAAGAGATGCACTCTGCCTGCTCTGTGACCCATCAGATTTGACATAGAGGTGAGTTTGGCGGCCTCTTGAGGGCATTACTAATGCCTCATTTCTCCCAGCAAATCATCTGAATTGCTCCCCATCCTCCGCTAGACATGTCAGGATGGGGCTTTGTGATGTCAAAGCTCACCCAGGGCCACCATTGGCTGGGGAAGAGACTTGCTGACCTCATAAAGCATGAGGGTGAGGTTTCATGCAGACGAGTATATATAGGGGTGCTCAGGGGCACTGAGCAGACCACTGTGAGTCCTCCAAATGACTGAGGAGAGTGAGAAGCCTCAAGGCTCTGGAGTAGTTATGGAACACTCACCCCCTGTTACTCAGGAGAAGATGAAGACCTCCTATCAACTGAGGTCCAGAAAAAAATGTCAAGGTGAACTGAACCCAGCCAAAATCCTCTTGCCCATGGACTCCACCCAACAAGACACGCTCCCCTGACCTTGCCCGGCACATAACCCTTCTCTGCCCACACCCCTTCTCCTGAAGCCATCCTTCCAACCTGTCTTCCCACTCTTCCCTAAACCAGTGCAATTCTTGCTCCCTGTCTTGTTTTCTCTAGGTGGCCAGGGTAACCGTGAGGGTGAATAATCCCATTCCGGCCAAGCTGCCCAAGAAAACTTCTCTGAAAACTCCCACCACAAAAAATCTTAAGAAAATCAGATGCTCAAAGCTCTGTAGCCAGATTTCCAAGGCGAATGAACAGCTGAATCAGAAGGAACCAGAGGAGGTCCCAGAGACCATGGAAACCCCTGCCATTCCAGGTAATCAGAAGGAACCAGAGGAGGTTCCAGAGACCATGGAGACCCCTGCCATTCCAGGTAATCACAAGGAAACAGAGGAGGTCCTAGAGACCATGGAGACCCCTGCCATTTCAGGTAATCACAAGGAACCAGAGGAGGTTCCAGAGACCATGGAGATCCCAGTCATTCCAGCTATTCAGAATGAAACAGAGGAGGTCCCAGAGCCCATGGAGACCTCTGTATTTCCAGGTAATCAGAATGAACCAGAGGAGGTCCCAGAGACGATGGAGAACCGTGCCATTCCAGCTTGACCAGCGGACAGCCAGTGACTTCGTGACATGGCTACACACCTCAGAAATGCTTGGGGGTCTGACGGTGAATAATGGCCAAAAGTACAAATGCTGAATATTATAGCAACTGCATACACTAATAACGAAAATAAAATAAAATAAAATCAAGCTGCTGTGAAATTATGTTTTTCTCTGAGTTCTCTGATAGTGGGAGAGGAGCCTGGCGGGCTACAGTCCATGGGGTCACAAAGACTTGGACATGGCTGAACAACGAAGGACAGCACAGTGCAGCACATTGAATGTTTGTGAAAGAAATTCCGGTAGGGAGGAAAGAGGGAGAAAGGGAAACAAGGGAAATGAAATGAAGGAAAGAAAATCCTGTCTTGCTTGAGTGAACAGAACAACCAGAGATGTCCCCCAGCAGGAGAGCACCACACATGTCCATCTGAGCACTCTCAGCTGGTTTGAAGCAACCATCTCCAACTTTGGTCCCACTCCTTCAGCCAAACTCATGTGCAGGGTTTACCACTAACAGGCTAATAGTCATCATGGTTTTTCCTCATTCAAATCCTGATTCACCCAGAAGTGAAAAAGACACATGTGCCCAAATGTTCATGACAGCACTGTTCACGATAACTGGGGATGGAAGCAAACTAGATTTCCATTAGCAGACAAATGCGGAAGAAAGCTGTGGTACATAGACACAGTGGAATATTGCTCAGCCATTAAAAAGAACACATATCAATTCATTCTAACGAGGTGGAAAAAACTGGAGCCTATTATAGAGAGTGAAGTAAGTCAGAAAGAAAAACACCAGTACACTATACTAAGGCATATATATTGATTTGAGGAAGATGGAGATGACAAACCTATATGGGAAACACCAAAAGAGACACAGATTTACAGAACAGTCTCTTGGACTCTGTGGGAGCCGACGAGGGTGGGATGATCTGAGAGAATAGCATTGAAACAAGTATATTATAATACATGAAAGGGATAGCTAGTCCATGTTCGATGCATAAGACATGGTGCCCAGGACTGGTTCACTGGGATGACCCAGAGGGATTGGATTGGGAGGAAGATGTGAGGGGGAATCAGGATGGGGTACACATGTACTCCCATGACTGATTCATGTCAATGTATGGCAAAAAAACACCACAATATTGTAAAGTAAATACCCTCCAATTAAAATAAATAAAGTAAAATAAAATAGAATAGAATCCTTTGATAAAATGGGCCTAATAAGTATTGAATTCTTGACCTCCAAAAACGCCCTTCTTTTCCTTCCTTTCTTTCCTCCTTCCTCCCCCGTCTTTCTTTCCTTTTCTTTCTAGGTTATACAACTGTGAAAGCTTGCTTTCCTTTTATAGTTTGACAAAGTCCTGCTCTATATCCCATGTTGTATAATGCATCCCTGAGCTCATCTTCCACCTAACTATCACTGCGTGTCTCCCACTCCCCCACCTCTGTATTGGCCCGCCCTCTTCCCCTCCCCTCTGGTAAGCAGCAGATGCTTCTCTATATTTGTGCACTTCCATTATTATCATATTGTCTAGTTTGCGGTATGTTTACATTCTATGAGTGATATCATACAGTATTTGTCAATCTCTGTCTGAGGTATTTTACCCAATATTCTACCTTCCATGTTGCTGCAAATGCCAATATTCCATTCTATTGATGGGGCAGCTCCTTTGTATGCCTTTTCAACAAATGGCACTGCCCCCTCCCTCCCCACAGATGACACAGCTCTCTATCTAAGTGTCCATCTCTGCACTCGCACAGAGAAACTCCAAGTCCTCTTCCTCTTCTCCATGGGAAGTGTGTCTTTGAAGCTCAGTCTGTAACCAGTTCTTCCCCCTACTTTCTGGCAACCTGGACCTTCTGGTCCCAACTCCAACTCCACAGAAGCCATCTCCCTCCCTCCTCACACACTTATCCCTTCCCTGCCCTCTCGGCCCCCCACCCTCAGAGAACTCAGAGACAAACATAATTTCAAATCAGCTTGATTTTATTTTATTTTCTTTATTAGTGCATGCAGGTGCTATAATATTCAGCATCTGTACTTTTGGCTAGTACTCAGCGGCCAGACACCAAAACATTTCTGGGGTTTCTAGCCATGGCCCAAAATCACTGGCTGTCCACTGGTCCAGCTGGAATGGCAGGTGTCTCCATGGTCTCTGGGACCTCCTCTGGTTCGTTCTGCTTAGGTGGAATAACAGGGGTTTCCATGGTCTCTGGGAACTCCTCTGATTCATTCAGATTACCTGGAATCGCAGGGGTCTCCGTGGTCTCTGAGACCTCCTTTGTTTCCCTCTGATTCAGCTGTTCATTTGCCCTGTAACTCTGGCTACAGAACTTTGAGCATCTTATTTTCTTAAACTTTTTTTGTGTTGGTGGGAGTTTTCAGAGAAGTTTTCGTGGGCAGCTTTGCCAGAATTGGATTAAAAAAACAAGACAGAGAGTAAGAATGTCACTGGTTTAGGGAAGAGTGTGAAGACAGGTGGGAATGATGGCTTCAGGAGAAGGGGTGTGAGCAGAGAAGGGCTATGTGCCAGGCAAGGACAGCGGAGGGTGTCTTCTGGAGTGGAGTCATTGGGCAAGAGGAGTTTGGCTGGGTTCAGTTCACCTTGACATTTTTTTCTGGACTTCAATTGATAGGAGGTCTTCGTCTTCTCCTGGGTAAAAGGAGGTGGGTGTTCCATAACTACTCTGGAGCCTTGTGGCTTCCCAGTAACGTCAGTGACTTGGAGGACTCACAGTGGTCTGTTCAGAGCCCCTGAGCACCCCTATATATACCCGTTCACATGGAGTCTCACCCTCACGCTTTATGAGGTCAGCAAGTCTCTGCCCAACCAACCAATGGTGGCCCTGTGTGAGTTTTGACATCTAAAAGCCCCATCCTGGCATGTCCAGCGGAGGATGGGGAGCAATTCAGATGATTTGCTGGGAGAAATGAGGCATTAGTAATGCCCTAAGGCGGCCTCAAAACTCACCTGCCACCCTCACCTCTAGGTCAACTCTGATGGGTCAGAGAGCTAGCAGAGTGCTTCTCCTCCAATCCTTGCTCTACAGCCACACTCCTCGGGCATTCATTCTGTCCTCTCTAAGCTTTCACCATTATCTAACTTTTCATATCTTCCCTAAACTCCCTCCATGACAACTAGGTTGTGTTTCAGTGTCTGTGGAAGGGAGAATCATTCCACGTTCCTCCTCCAATGTGGTCTTAATGCACCTTGAAACCCATTGAATTCTGGGCCAGCTACGGAAACCTTTCCATTCTGCCTCTTATCTCATTGTTCCCAGAGCTCTCCTCCATTTTCTGGTCTTCAGTTGGAAAAGCTTGTCTTCAGGCTGTGAGAATGCAGTGAATACACTTGCCCTTGCTCCACACGGAGCTGTCTCACTTCAAGTGTAGGACTCAGGGTCGCCTCACTAGGAGTGCTATCCAGGCTTGTGTTTGAACAGGGTGATGTGGAAGGGCAGAGCAATGCATGTTTCAGGTTGTGCTGGGGGATCCCTTGCAGGAAATGCCCACCTGCGGCTGATTAGTATTCCCAGCAAGGGGTGGAGCTTGCTGAGAACTGTGTGAGCCTTGTGTGAAAAGGTCTCCTCAACACGTGTCCTCACAAATCTCTTTGCTCATCTTGTTTTCTTGCTGGAAGCTCCCTTGGAGCTTACCTCACAGCCAAAACCAAGGTGGAATTCATTACCATGAGCAGCTGCCACATGCTTCCAGCTTCTTGAATGAAACACTGAATCATCCTGTCCTGTGCATCTAGTTCCCATGGTCTCTCATTGAGCTGGTTGGCTCTGGAGGAAAGGGGAATGGATTGGGTGCTCCACCTTAGTCCTCGTTTTTCCAATTGACTCGGCGGGTCAACCAGCCTGAGGTGCACGCCTGGGGACAGTTTTTTGGCTTAGTGGGTCTTCCTGGGTTTCCTATGAAGTGTTCACATCCTGTTGTCCATTTCTGGCTTACTCACTTGGGGTCCATCACACTGCTGAACATTTTAAGAGGTAGAAAAAGCTTGTCATAAACAAACCCAAAAGATGCCTCTTAGAACTTTTAGAAGATTCTAATACCTGATAGAAAAATGGGCAAGAGGCACGAGCCAATACTTTATAAGAAAGATGAATCACTGGCCATTAAATTTATGAAGGATGTTTAAAGACATGAGCAGCCAGTTCACAGGAAGAGTATGGAACTAGCCCTGAACTAAGTTAAAAAATTATTAAATCTAATGAAGGTTTGAAAAATCACACTAAAATTCCCTCGAGAACTGAAACTCAGGCAGAATTGACATAGATTTTAATAATTGCAGACAGAGACATTAGAATTCTTGGAATAAATGTGTTTTGTGTGTTCTAAAAATAAAGAGAGTCATGGAAATCCTAAATTAGACGCCATTTTATCTTACATTTATGAAAAACATAGTGTCAGATGAAGCCTATTTTAAGGGTTTCCTGATGGCTTAGATAGTAATAAAAAAAAAAAAAAAAAACAAACACATGCAACATGAGAGACCAGGATTCAATCCCTGGGTTCCGAAGATCTCTTGGAGGGGGGAATGGCAGCCTGCTCCACTATGCTTGCCTGGAGAATACCCATGGACAGAGGAGCCTGGTGGGCTACAGTCCATGGGGTCACAAAGAGTTGGACATGGCTGAACAATGAAGGACAGCACAGCACAGCACATTGAATGTTTGTGAAAGAAATTCCGGTAGGGAGTTAAGAGGGAGAAAGGGAAACAAGGGAAATGAAATGAAGGAAAGAAAATCCTGCGTTGCTGGTGAGAACATTGCAACCAGAGATGTCCCCCAGCAGGAGAGCACCCCACATGTCGATCGGAGCACTCTCAGCCGGTTTGAAACAACCATCTCTAACTTTGGTCCCACTCCTTCAACCAAACTCATGTGCAGGGTTTATCACTAACAGGCTAATAGTTATCATGCTTTCTCCTCATTCAAATCCTGACTCACCCAGAAGTGAAAAAGACACATGTGCCCCAATGTTCATCACAGCACTGTTTACAATAACCAGGGGATGGAAGCAAACTAGATGTCCATTAGCAGACAAATGCATAAGAAAACTGTGGTACATAGACACAGTGGAATATTGCTCAGCCATTAAAAAGAACACATGCGCATCCATTTTAATGAGGTAGATGAAACTGGAGCCTATTATAGAGAGTGAAGTAAGTCAGAAAGAAAAACACCAGTACACTATACTAAGGCATATATATTGAATTGAGGAAGATGGAGATGACAAACCTATATGGGAAACAGCAAAAGAGACACAGATTTGCAGAACAGTCTTTTGGACTCTGTGGGAGCCGACGAGGGTGGGATGATCTGAGAGAATAGCATTGAAACAAGTATATTATAATACATGAAAGGGATAGCCAGTCCATGTTCGATGCATAAGACAGGGTGTCCAGGACTGGTTCACTGGGCTGACCCAGAGGGATTGGATTGGGAGGAAGATGTGAGGGGGAATCAGGATGGGGTATACATGTACTCCCATGGCTGATTCATGTCAATGTATGGCAAAAAACACCACAATATTGTAAAGTAAATACCCTCCAATTAAAATGAATAAAGTAAATAAAATAGAATAGAATCCTTTGATAAAATGGGCCTAATAAGTATTGAATTCTTGACCTCCAAAAACGCCCTTCTTTTCCTTCCTTTCTTTCCTCCTTCCTCCCCCGTCTTTCTTTCCTTTTCTTTCTAGGTTATACAACTGTGAAAGCTTGCTTTCCTTTTATAGTTTGACAAAGTCCTGCTCTATATCCCATGTTGTATAATGCATCCCTGAGCTCATCTTCCACCTAACTATCACTGCGTGTCTCCCACTCCCCCACCTCTGTATTGGCCCGCTCTCTTCCCCTCCCCTCTGGTAAGCAGCAGATGCTTCTCTATATTTGTGCACTTCCATTATTATCATATTGTCTAGTTTGTGGTATGTTTACATTCTATGAGTGATATCATACAGTATTTGTCAATCTCTGTCTGAGGTATTTTACCCAATATTCTACCTTCCATGTTGCTGCAAATGCCAATATTCCATTCTATTGATGGGGCAGCTCCTTTGTATGCCTTTTCAACAAATGGCACTGCCCCCCCCCCTCCCCATAGACGACACAGCTCTCCATCTAAGTGTCCATCTCTGCACTCGCACAGAGAAACTCCAAGTCCTCTTCCTCTTCTCCATGGGAAGTGTGTCTTTGAAGCTCAGTCTGTAACCAGTTCTTCCCCCTACTTTCTGGCAACCTGGACCTTCTGGTCCCAACTCCAACTCCACAGAAGCCATCTCCCTCCCTCCTCACACACTTACCCCTTCCCTGCCCTCTCGGCCCCCCACCCTCAGAGAACTCAGAGACAAACATAATTTCAAATCAGCTTGATTTTATTTTATTTTCTTTATTAGTGCATGCAGGTGCTATAATATTCAGCATCTGTACTTTTGGCTAGTACTCAGCGGCCAGACACCAAAACATTTCTGGGGTTTCTAGCCATGGCCCAAAATCACTGGCTGTCCACTGGTCCAGCTGGAATGGCAGGTGTCTCCATGGTCTCTGGAACCTCCTCTGGTTTGTTCTGCTTAGCTGGAATAGCAGGGGTCTCAGTGGTCTCTGGGACCTCCTCTGGTTCATTCTGATTAGCTGGAAATTCAGGGGTCTCCATGGTAATGGGATCTCCTCTGATTCATTCAGATTAGCTGGAATGGCAGTGGTCTCCATGGTCTCTGGGACATCCTCTGGTTCGTTCTGCTTAGCTCTAATAGCAGGGGTTTCCATGGTCTCTGGGAACTCCTCTGATTCATTCAGATTACCTGGAATCTCAGGGGTCTCCATGGTCTCTGCTACCTACTTTGGTTCCTTCTGATTCAGCTGTTCATTTGCCCTGGAACTCTGGCTACAGAGCTTTGAGCATCTGATTTTCTAAATTTTTTTGTGTGTTGGTGGGTGTTTTCAGAGAAGTTTGCTCAGGCAGCTTTGTAGAATTGGATTAAAAAAAACTAGACAGGGAGCAAGAATGGCAGTGGTGTATGGAAGAGTGTGAAGACAGGTGGGAATGATGGCTTCAGGAGAAGGGGTGTGAGCAGAGAAGTGTTACGTGCCAGGCAAGGAGAGCGGAGGGTGTCTTCTGGAGTGGAGTTGATGGACAAGAGGAGTTTGGCTGGGTTCAGTTCACCTTGACATTTTTTTCTGGACTTCAATTGATAGGAGGTCTTCATCTTCTCCTGGGTATCAGGAGGTGGGTGTTCCATAACTACTCTGGAGCCTTGTGGCTTCCCAGTAACGTCAGTGACTTGGAGGACTCACAGTGGTCTGTTCAGAGCCCCTGAGCACCCCTATATATACCCGTTCACATGGACTCTCACTCTCACACTTTATGAGGTCAACAAGTCTCTGCCCAACCAATGGTGGCCCTGGGTGAGTTTTGACATCACAAAGGCCCATCCTGGCATGTCTAGCGGAGGATGGGGAGCAATTCAGATGATTTGCTGGGAGAAATGAGGCATTAGTAATGCCCTAAGGCGGCCTCAAAACTCACCTGCCACCCTCACATCTGTGTCAACTCTGATGGGTCACACAGCAGGCAGAGTGCATCTCCCCCAAAACTTGCCCCACAAGCACACTACTCGGCCATTCATTCTCTTGTCTCTCAGCTTTCACCATTATCTAACTTTTCATATCTTGCCTAAACTCCCTCCATGACAACCGGGTTGTGTTTAAGTGTCTGTGGATTCGAGAATCTTTCCATGTTCCTCCTCCAATGTGGTCTTAATGCACCTTGAAACCCATTGAATTCTGGGCCAGCCAATGGAAACCTTTCCATCCCGCTTCTTACCTCAGTGTTCCCAGAGCTCTCCTCAATTTTCTGGTCTCCAGTCGGAAACCCTTGTCTTCAGGCTATGAAAATGCAGTGAATACACTTGCCCTTACTCCACACGGAGCTGTCTCATTTCAAGTGTAGGACTCAGGGTCGTCACACTAGGAGAATTACCAAGGATTAGGTTTGAACAGGGTGATGGAGAAGGGGCAGAGCAATGCATGTTTCAGGTTGTGCTGGGGGATCCCACGCAGGAAATGCCCACCTGCGGCTGATTAGTATTCCCAGAAAGGGGTGGAGCTTGCCCAGAGCTGTTTGAGCCTTGTGTGCAAAGGTCTTCTCAACACGTGTCCTCACAAATCTCTTTGCTCATCTTGTTTTCTTGCTGGAAGCTCCCTTGGAGCTTACCTCACAGCAAAAATCAAGGTGGAATTCATTTCCATGAGCAGCTGCCACATGCTTCCAGCTTCTTGAATGAAACACTGAATCATCCTGTCCTGTGCATCTAGTTCCCATTGTCTCTCACTGAGCTGGTTGGCTCTGGAGGAAAGGGCATGGATTGGTGCTCCACCTTAGTCCTCGTTTTTCCAATTGACTCGGCGGGTCAACCAGCCTGAGGTGCACCCCTGGGGACAGTTTGTTGGCTTAGTGGGTTTCCTGGGTTGCCTGTGAAGTGTTCACATCCTGTTGTCCATTCGTGGCTTACTCACCTGGGGTCCATCACACTGCTGAACATTTTAAGAGGTAGAAAAAGCATGCCATAAAAAAACCGAAAAGATGCCTCTTAGAATTTTTAGAATATCCTAATACCTGATAGAAAAATGGGCAAGAGGCACGAATCAACACTTTATAAGAAAGATGTATCACTGGCCTTTAAATTTATGAAGACATGTTTAAAGACATGAGCAGCCAATTCACAGGAAGAGTATGGAACTAGCCCCGAACCAAGTTAAGAACTTATTAAATCTAACGAAGGTTAGAAAAATCGTACTAAAATTCCTTTGAGAACTGAAACTAAGGCAGAAGTGGCATAGATTTTAGTAAATGCAGACAGAGACATTAGGATGCTTGGAATAAATGTGTTTTGTATGTTTTAAATATAAGGAGATCACGGAAATCCTAAATTAGACCCCATGTGATCTTAGAGATATGAAAAACATAGTGTCAGATGAAGCCCATTTTCCAGGTTTCCAGATGCCTCAGATAGTAAAAAAAAAAAAAAAAAAAACCACCTGCAACATGGGAGACAAGGATTCAATCCCTGGGTTGCGACGATACCTTGGAGGGGGAAATGTCAGCCTGCTCCAGTATGCTTGCCTGGAGAATCCCCATGGACAGAGGAGCCTGGCGGGCTACAGTCCATGGGGTCACAAAGAGTTGGACATGGCTGAACAACGAAGGACAGCACAGCGCAGTACATTGAATGTTTGTGAAAGAAATTCAGGTAGGGAGGAAAGAGGGAGAAAGGGAAACAAGGGAAGTGAAATGAAGGAAAAAAAATCCTCTGTTGCTGGTGATACCAGAACAACCAGAGATGTCCCCCAGCAGGAAAGCACCACACATGTCCATCTGAGCACTCTCAGCCGGTTTGAAACAACCATCTCAAACTTTGGTCCCACTCCTTCAACCAAACTCATGTGCAGGGTTTACCACTAACAGGCTCATAGTCATCATGGTTTCTCCTCATTCAAATCCTGATTCACCCAGAAGTGAAAAAGACACATGTGTCCAAATGTTCATCACAGCACTGTTTACAATAACCAGGGGATGGAAGCAAACTAGATCTGCATCAGCAGACAAATGCGTAAGAAAACTGTGGTACATAGACACAGTGGAATATTGCTCAGCCATTAAAAAGAACACATGTGAATCCATTTAAATTAGGTGCATGAAACTGGAGCCTGTTATAGAGAGCGAAGTAAGTCAGAAAGAAAAACACCAGTACACTATACTAAGGCATATATATTGAATTGAGGAAGATGGAGATGACAAACCTATATGGGAAACAGCCAAAGAGACACAGATTTACAGAACAGTCTTTTGGACTCTGTGGGATCCGGCGAGGGTGGGATGATCTGAGAGAATAGCATTGAAACAAGTATATTATAATACATGAAAGGGATAGCCAGTCCACGTTCGATGCATAAGACAGGGTGTCCAGGACTGGTTCACTGGGCTGACCCAGAGGGATTGGATTGGGAGGAAGATGTGAGGGGGAATCAGGATGGGGTATACATGTACTCCCATGGCTGATTCATGTCAATGTATGCAAAAAACACCACAATATTGTAAAGTAAATACCCTCCAATTAAAATGAATAAAGTAAATAAAATAGAATAGAATCCTTTGAGAAAATGGGCCTAATAAGTATTGAATTCTTGCCCTCCAAAAACGCCCTTCTTTTCTTTCCTTTCTTTCCTCCTTCCTACCCCCGCTTTCTTTCCTTTTCTTTCTGATTATACAAATGTGAAAGCTTGCTTTCCTTTTATAGTTATGACAAAGTCCTGGCTCTATTCCCCATGTTGTAAAATGCATCCCTGAGCTCATCTTCCCCCTAACTATCACTGCGTGCCTCCCACTCCCCCACCTCTGTATTGGCCCGCCTTCTTCCCCTTCCCGCTGGTAACCAGCAGATGCTTCTCTATATTTGTGCACTTCCATTATTATCATCTTCTCTGCTTTGCGGTATGTTTACATTCTATAAGTGATATCATACAGTATTTGTCAATGCCTGTCTGAGGTATTTTACCCAATATTCTACCTTCCATGTTGCTGCAAATGCCAATATTCCATTCTGTTGATGGGGCAGCTCCTTTGTATGCCTTTTCAACAAATGGCACTGCCCCCCTCCCCACAGACGACACAGCTCTCCATCTAAGTGTCCATCTCTGCACTCGCACAGAGAAACTCCAAGTCCTCTTCCTCTTCTCCCATGGGAAGTGTGTCTTTGAAGCTCAGTCTATAACCAGATCTGCCCCCTACTTTCTAGCAACCTGAACTTCCGGTCCCATCTCCAGTTCCACAGAAGCCATCTCAATCCCTCCTCACACACTTATCCCTTCCCTGCCCTCTCAGTCCCCCACTATCAGAGAACTCAGAGACAAACATAATTTCACATCAGCTTGATTTTATTTTATTTTCTTTATTAGTGCATGCAGTTGCTATAATATTCAGCATCTGTACTTTTGGCTAGTACTCAGCGGCAAGACACTAAAGCATTTCTGAGGTTTCAAGCCATTGCCCAAAATCACTGGCTGTCCACTGGTCCAGCTGGAATGGCAGGTGTCTCCATGGTCTCTGGGACCTCCTCTGGTTCATTCTGCTTAGCTGGAATAGCAGGGGTCTCAGTGATCTCTGGGACCTCCTCTGGTTCATTCTGATTAGCTGGAAATTCAGGGGTCTCCATGGTCTCTGGTAACTCCTCTGATTCATTCAGATTAGCTGGAATGGCAGGGGTCTCCATGGTCTCTGGGACATCCTCTGGTTCGTTCTGCTTAGCTGTAATAGCAGGGATTTCCATGGTCTCTGGGAACTCCTCTGATTCATTCAGATTACCTGGAATCGCAGGGGTCTCCATGGTCTCTGCGACCTCCTTTGGTTCCTTCTGATTCAGGTGTTCATTTGCCCTGGAACTCTGGCTACAGAGCTTTGAGCATCTGATTTTCTTAAACTTTTTTTTTTGTGTGTGTGTGTTGATGGGAGTTTTCTGAGAAGTTTTCTTGGGCAGGTTTGCCAGAATTGGATTAAAAAAATAAAAGACAGGGAGCAAGAATGGCACTGGTGTAGGGAAGAGTGTGAAGACAGGTGGGAACGATAGCTTCAGGAGAAGGGGTGTGAGCAGAGAAGCGTTATGTGTCAGGCATGGACAGCAGAGAGTGTCTTCTGGAGTGAAGTCGATGGGCAAGAGGAGTTTGGCTGGGTTCAGTTCACCTTGACATTTTTTTCTAGACTTCAATTGATAGGAGGTCTTCATCTTCTCCTGGCTAACAGGAGGTGGGTGTTCCATAACTACTCTGGATTCTTGTGGCTTCCCAGTAATGTCAGTGACTTGGAGGACTCACAGTGGTCTGTTCAGAGCCCCTGAGCAGCCCTATATATACCCGTTCACACGGCGTCTCACCCTCACGCTTTATGAGGTCAGCAAGTCTCTGCCCAACCAATGGTGGCCCTGGGTGAGTTTTGACATTAGAAAGCCCCATCCTGGCATGTCTAGCGGAAGATGGGGAGCAATTCAGATGATTTGCTGGGAGAAATGAGGCATTAGTAATGCCCTAAGGAGGCCTCCAAACTCACCTGCCACCCTTACATCTGTGTCAACTCTGATGGGTCACACAGCAGGCAGAGTGCATCTCCTCCAATCCTTGCCCCACAACCACACTCCTCGGGCATTCATTCTGTCCTCTCTAAGCTTTCACCATTATCTAACTTTTCATATCTTGCCTAAACTCCCTCCATGACAACCGGGTTGTGTTTAAGTGTCTGTGGATGCGAGAATCATTCCTCGTTTCTCCTCCAATGTGGTCTTAATGCACCTTGAAGCCCACTGAATTCTGGGCCAGCCTACAGAAACATTTCCATCCAGCCTCTTATCTCAGTGTTCCCAGAGCTCTCCTCAATTTTCTGGTCTTCAGTCGGAAACCCTTGTCTTCAGGCTGTGAGAGTGCAGTGAATACCTTGCCCTTGCTACACACGGAGCTGTCTCCTTTCAAGTCTAAGACTCAGGGTCGTCACACTAGGAGTATTACCCAGGCTTGGGTTTGAACAGGGTGATGGAGAAGGGGCAGAGCAATGCATGTTTCAGGTTGTGCTGGGGGATTCCATGCAGGAAGTGCCCACCTGCGGCTGATTAGTATTCCCAGCAAGGGGTGGAGCTTGCCCAGAGCTGTGTGAGCCTTGTGTGCAAAGGTCTTCTCAACACGTGTCCTCACAAATCTCTTTTCTCATCTTGTTTTCTTGCTGGAAGCTCCCTTAGAGCTTACCTCACAGCCAAAAACAAGGTGGAATTCATTTCCATGAGCAGCTGCCACATGCTTCCAGCTTCTTGAATGAAACACTGACTCATCCTGTTCTGTGCATCTAGTTCCCATGGTCTCTCATTGAGCTGGTTGGCTCTGGAGGAAAGGGGAATGGATTGGTGCTCCACCTCAGTCCTCGTTTTTCCAATTGACTCGTCGGGTCAACCAGCCTGAGGTGCACCCCTGGGGACAGTTTGTTGGCTTAGTGGGTCTTCCTGGGTTTCCTGTGAATTGTTCACATCTTGTTGTCCTTTTGTGGCTTACTCACCTGGAATCCATCACACTGCTGAACATTTTAAGAGGTAGAAAAAGCATGCCGTAAACAAACCGAAAAGATGCCTCTTAGAATTTTTAGAAGATCCTAATACCTGATAGAAAAGTGGGAAAGAGGAACGAGCCAACATTTTATAAGAAAGATGTATCACGGACCTTTAAATTTATGAAGAGATGTTTAAAGACCTGTGCAGCCAATTCACAGGAAGAGTATGGATATAGCCCCGAACCAAGTTAAGGTCTTATTAAATCTAAACGAAATTAAATTAAATCACACAAATATTCCCTTGAGACTTGAAACTCAGGCAGATGTGGCATAGATTTTAGTAATTGCAGATAGATACATTAGTATACTTGGAATAAATGTGTTTTGTGTGTTCTAAAAATAAAGAGAGTCATGGAAATCCTAATATATACCCCATTTGATCTTACAGATATGAAAAATATAGTGTCAGATGAAGCCTATTTTAAGGGATTCTTGATGGCTCTGATACTAAAAAAAAAAAAAAAAAAAAAAAACCCACCTGCAACGTGGAATACCAGGATTCATTTCCTGGGTTGGGAAGATAGCTTGGAGGGGGGAATGGCAGCCTGCTCCAGTATGTTTGCCTGGAGAATCCCCATGGACAGAGGAGCCTGGCAGGCTACAGTCCATGGGGTCACAAAGAGTTGAACATGGCTGAAGAACTAAGCACAGCACAGCGCAATACATTGAATGTTTGTGAAAGAAATTCAGGTAGGGAGGAAAGAGGGAGAAAGGGAAACAAGGGAAATGAAATGAAGGAAAGAAAACCCTCTGTTGCTGGTGATACCAGAACAACCAGAGATGTCCCCCAGCAGGACAGAACCACACATGTCCATCTGAGCACTCTCAGACGGTTTGAAACAACCATCTCCAAATTTGGTCCCACTCCTTCAACCAAACTCATGTGCAGGGTTTAGCACTTACAGGCTAATAGTGATCATGGTTTATCCTCATTCAAATCCTGACTCACCCAGAAGTGAAAAAGACACGTGTGTCCCAATGTTCACAACAGCACGGTTTACAATAACCAGGGGATGGAAACAACCTAGATGTCCATCAGCAGACAAATGCGTAAGAAAGCTGTGGTAAATAGACAGAGTAGAATATTTCTCAAACATTAAAAAGAACACATGTGAACCCATTCTAATGAGGTGGATTAAACCTGAGCCTATTTTAGAGAGCGAAGGAAGTCAGAAAGAAAAACACCAGTACACTATACTAAGGCATATATATTGAATTGAGGAAGATGGAGATGATAAACCTATATGGGAAACAGCCAAAGAGACACAGATTTACAGAACAGTCTTTTGGACTCTGTGGGAGCCGACGAGGGTGGGATGATCTGAGAGAATAGCACTGAAACAAGTATATTATAATACATGAAAGGGATAGCCAGTCCATGTTCGATGCATAGGAGAGGGTGTCCAGGACTGGTTCAATGGGCTGACCCAGAGGGATTGGATTGGGAGGAAGATATGAGGGGGAATCAGGATGGGGTATACATGTACTCCCATGGCTGATTTATGTCAATGTATGGCAAAAAACACCACAATATTGTAAAGGAAATATCCTCCAATTAAAAAAATAATAAAGTAAAATAAAATAGAATAGAATCCTTTGATAAAATGGGCTTAATAAGTATTGAATTCTTGACCTCCAAAAACGCCCTTCTTTTCCTTTCTTTCTTTCCTCCTTCCTCCTCCCTCTTTCTTTCCTTTTCTTTCTGATTATACAACTGTGAAAGCTTGCTTTCCTTTTATAGTTATGACAAAGACCTGGCTCTATTCCCCATGTTGTAAAATGCATCCCTGAGCTCATCTTCCACCTAACTATCACTGCGTGCCTCCCACTCCCCCACCTCTGTATTGGCCCGCCCTCTTCCCCTCCCCGCTGGTAACCAGCAGATGCTTCTCTATATTTGTGCACTTCCATTATTATCATATTCTCTAGTTTGCGGTATGTTTACATTCTGTAAGTGATATCATAAGTATTTGTCAATCTCGGTCTGAGGTATTTTACTCAATATTCTACCTTCCATGTTGCTGCAAATGCCAATATTCCATTCTATTGATGGGGCAGCTCCTTTGTATGCCTTTTTAACAAATGGTATTGACCCCCCACACACGACACAGCTCCCCACCTAAGTGTCCATCTCTGAACTCGCACAGAGAAACCCGAAGTCCTCTTCCTCTTCTCCCATGGGAAGTGTGTCTTTGAAGCTCAGTCTGGAACCAGTTCTTCCCCCTACTTTCTGGAAACCTGGACCTTCCGGTCCCATCTTCAACTCCACAGAAGCCATCTCCCTCCCTCCTCACACACTTATCCCTTCCCTGCCCTTTCTGCCCCCTACTATCAGAGAACTCAGAGACAAACATAATTTCACATCAACTTTATTTTATTTTATTTTCGTTATTAGCCTATGCAGTTGCTATAATATTCACTATCTGTACTTTTGGCCAGTACTAAGCGGCCAGACCCCCAAGCATTTCTGAGGTGTCTAGCCATGCCCCAAAGTCACTGGCTTTCCACTGGTCCAGCTGGAATAGCAGGGGTCTCCATGGTCTCTGGGACCTCCTCTGGTTCTTTCTGATTAGCTGGAATGGCAGGGGTCTCCATGGTCTCTGGGACCTCTTCTGGTTCATTCTGATTAGATGGAAATGCAGGGGTGTCCATGGTCTCTGGGACCTCCTCTGCCAGGCTCCTGCCAGGCTCCTCTGTCCATGGGGATTCTCCAGGCAAGCATAGTGGAGCAGGCTGCCATTCCCCCCTCCCGGGGATCTTCCCAACTCAGGGTTTGAATCCTGGTCTCCCATGTTGCAGGAGGTTTTTTGTTTTTTGTTTTTTGTTTTCTTTTATTATCTGAGCCATCAGGAAACTCTTAAAATCGGCTTCAACTGACACTATGGTTTTCTTATCTGTAAGATCAAATGGGGTCTATTTTATGATTTCCATGACTCTCCTTATTTTTAGAACGCAAAAAACACATTTATTCCAAGAATCCTAATGTCTCTGTCTGCAATTACTAAAATCTATGCCACTTCTGCCTGAGTTTCAGTTCTCAATGGCATTTTAGTATGATTTTTCTTACCTTCGTGAGATTTAATGTGTTCTTAACATGGTTCGGGGCTAGTTCCATACTCTTCTTGTGAATTCGCTGCTCATGTCTTTAAACATGTCTTCATAAATTTAAAGGCCATTGATACATTTTTCTTATAAAGTGTTGGCCCGTGCCTCTTACCCATTTTTCTGTCAGGTTTTAAGATCTAAAATTCTAAACGTCATCTTTTGGGTTTGTTTACTGCATGCTTTTTCTACCTTTTAAAATGTTCAGCAGTGTGAAGGACCCTGGGTGAGTAAGCAACAAATGGACAACAGGATGTGAACACTTCACAGGAAAACCAGGAAGCCCCAATAAGCCAACAAACAGTCCCCAGGGGTGAACCTCAGTCTGATTGACCCTACGAGTCAATTGGAAAAACGATGATTGAGGTGGACCACACAATCCATTCCCCTTTCCTCCAGAGACAACCAGGTCAATGAGAGACCAGGGGAACTAGATGCACAGAACAGGATGACTCAATGTTTCATCCAAGAAACTGGAAGCTTGTGTCAGCTGCTCATGGAAATGAATTCCACCTTGGTTTTGGCTGTGAGGTAAACTCCAAGGGAGCATCCAGCTGGAAAACAAGATGAGAAAAGAGATTTGTGAGGGCACGTATTGAGAAGACCTTTCCACACAAGGCTCACACAGCTCTGGCCAAGCTCCACCCCTTGCTGGGAATACTAATCAAATGCAGGTGGGCATTTCCTGCAAGGGATCCTTCAGCACCCCTTGAAACATTCATTTCTCTGCCCCATCACCATCACAATATTCAAACCCAAGCCTGGGTAGTACTCCTAGTGAGGTAACCCTGAGTACTAGACTGGAAACGAGACACCTCCATGTGGAGGAATGGCAAGTGCATTCACTGCATTCTCACAGCCTGAAGAAAAGGGTTTCCGACTGGAGACCAGAAAAAGGAGGCGAGCTCAGGAACACTGAGACAAGGAGGCTGGATGGAAAGGATTCTGTCGGCTCGCCCAGAATTCCATGGGCTTCAACGTGCAATAAGACCACATTGCAGGACGAACGAGCAATGATTCTCGCTTCCAAAGACATTCAAACACAACCTAGTTGTCATGGAGGGATTTTAGGCAAGATATGAAAAGCTAGATAATGGTGAAAACTGAGAAAGAACAGAATGAATGCCCGAGGAATGTGGCTGTGGGACAAGGTCTGGAAGAGATGCACTCTGCTTGCTGTATGACCCATCAGAGTTGACATAGAGGTGAGGGTGGCAGGTGAGTTTGGAGGCCTCTTGAGGGCATTACCAATGCCGCATTTCTCCCAGCAAATCATCTGAATTGCTCCCCATCCTCCGATAGACATGTCAGGATGGGGCTTTGATGTCAAAGCTCACCTAGGGCCACCATTGGCTGGGGAAGAGACTTGGTGACCACATAAAGCATGAGGGTGAGGCTCCATGGGGACGGATATATACAGGGGTGCTCAGGGACTCTGAGCCGACCACTCTGAGTCCTAAATGACTGAGGTGGCTGGGAAGCCACAAGGCTTCAAAGTAGTTATGGATCACCCACCTCCTGTTACCCAGGAGAAGATGAAAACCTCCTATCAATTGAGGTCCAGAAAATATGGCAAGGTGAATTGAACCCAGCCAAACTCTTCTTGTCCATCGACCCCACCCCAGAAGATACCCTCCCTTATCCTTGCCTGGCACATAACACTTCACTGCCCAGACCCATTCTCCTGGAGCCATTGTTCGCACCTGTCTTCACTCTCTTCCCTAAACCAGTGCCATACGTTTTCCCTTTCATGTATTCTCCAGGTGGCCAGGGTAACCATGAGGGTGAATAATCCCATTCTGACAAAGCTGCCCACGAAATCTTCTCTGAAAAATCCCACCACAAAGTAGCATAAGAAAATCAGATGCTCGAAACTCTGTAGCCAGACTTCCAAGGAGAATGAACAGCTGAATCAGAAGGAACCAGAGGAGGTCCCAAGGACCATGCAGACCCCTGCCATTCCAGCTGGACCAGTGGACAGCCAATGATTTCCGGGCATGGCTAGACACCTAAGAAATGCTTTGGGGTCTGGCCGCTGAGTACAGGCCAAAAGTACAGATGCTGAATATTATAGCAACTACATATACTATTAACGAAAATAAAATAAAATCAAGCTGATGTGAAATTATTTTTCTCTCTGAGTTCTCTGATAGTGGGGGGAGAGAGGGTAGGGAAGTGATAAGTGTGTGAGGAGAGAAGCATATGGCTTCTGTGGAGTTGGAGATGGGACCAGAAGATCCAGGTTGCCAGAAAGTAGGGGGAAGGCCTGGTTTCAGACTGAGCTTCAAAGATACACTTTCCATGGGAAAAGAAGAAGAGGAATTCGAGTTTGTCTGTGTGAGTGCACAGATGGACACTTAGCTGGGGAGCAGTGTCATGTGTGGGGTGGCAGTGTTATTGTTCAAAAGGCATCGAAAGGAGCTGCCCCATCAAAGGAATGGAATATTGACATTTGTAGCAACATGGAAGGTAGAATATTAACTAAAATACCTCAGACAGAGATTGTCAAATACTGTATGATAACACTTATAGAATGTAAACCTACTGCAAAGTACAAAATAAGATAATAATGGAGGTGCAGAAATATAGAGAAGCATCTACTGGTTACCAGCCGGGAGGGGAAGAAGATGGGGCAATACAGAGGTGGTGAAGTGGGAGGCACGCAGTGATAGATAGGTGGAAGATGAACTCAGGGATGCATTATACAACGCGGGGAATTGAGCAAGGACTTTGTCATAACTGTAAATGGAAAGCAAGCTTTAACAGTTGTATAATCAGAAAGAAAAGGAAAGAAAGAGGGGGAGGGGGGAGGAAGGAGGGAAGAAAGGAAGGAAAAGAAGGACATTTTTGGAGGTCAAAAATTCAATACTGACTTTTTATTTTATTTAGGCCCTTTTTATCAAAGGATTCTATTTTATTTTATTTGTATTAATTGGTGGGTATTTACTTTACAATATTGTGGTGGTTTTTGCCATACATTGACATGAATCAGCCATGGGAGTACATGTATTCCCCATCCTGATTCCCCCTCACATCTTCCTCCCAATCCAATCCCTCTGGGTCAGCCCAGTGAAACAGTCGTGGGCACCCTGTCTTATGCATCGAACATGGACTGGCTATCCCTTTCACATATGATAATATATATGTTTGAATGTTATTCTCTCAGATCACCGCACCGTCGTCATCTCCCACAGAGTCCAAAAGACTGTTCTGTAAATCCGTGTCTCTTTTGCTGTCTCCCATATAGGGTTATCATCTCCACCTTCCTAAATTCAATATATATGCCTTAGTATAGTGTATTGGCGTTTTTCTTTCGAACTTACTTCGCTCTGTATAATAGGCTACAGTTTCATCCATCTCATTAGAATCGATTCACATGTGTTCTTTTTAATGGTTGAGCAATATTCCACTGTGTCTATGTACCACAGCGTTCTTACCCATTTGTCTGCTGATGGACATATAGCTTGCTTCCATGCCCTGGTTATTGTAAACAGTGTTGTGATGAACATTGAGGTGCACGTGTCTTTTTCACTTCTGGGTGAATCAGGATTTGAATGATGAGAATTCATGATGACTATTAGTCTGTTAGTGGTAAATCCTGTACATGAGTTTGGTCAAATAAGTGGGAAAAAGTTGGAAATGGATGTTTCAAACCACGTGAGAGTGCTCAGATGGACATGTGTGGTGCTGTCTTGCTGGTGGTCATCTCTTGTTGCTGTGTTCTCACCAGCAATGGAGGATTTTCTTTCCTTCCTTTCATGTCCCTTCTTTCCCTTTCTCCCTCTTTCCTCCCTTCCTAAATTTCTTTCACAAGCCTTCAATGTGCTGGACTGTGCTCTGCTTCATAGTTCAGTCATGTCCAATTCTTGGTGACCCCATGGACTGTAGCCCGACAGGCTCCTCTGTCCATGCAGATTCTCCAGGCAAGCATACTGGAGCAGGCTGCCATTCTCCCCTCCAAGAGATCTTCCCAACACAGGGATTGAATCCTTGTCTCCCATGTTGCAGGTGTTTTTTTGTTTTTTTTTTTTTTTTTTTTTTTTTTTTTTTTTTTTTTTGGAAGGTAGAATATTGAGTAAAATATCACAGACAGAGATTGACAAATACTGTATGATATCACGAATAGAATGTAAACATACCTCAAAGTAGAGAATAGGATAATAATGGAGGTGCACAATTATAGAGAAGCATCTACTGGTTACCAGCAGGGAGGGAAAGAGGGCGGGGCAATACAGAGGTGGGGGATTGGGAGGCACGTAGTGATAATTAGGTGGAAGATGAGCTCAGGGATGCATTGTACAACATGGGGAATAGAGCCAATACTTTGTCATAACTATAAATGGAAAGCAAGCTTTAACAGTTGTGTAATCAGAAAGAAAAGGAAAGAAATGGGGGGGGGGGAGGAAGGAGGGAAGAAATGAAGGAAAAGAAGGGCGTTTTGGGGGGTCAAAAATCAATACTGATTAGTCCCTTTTTATCAAAGGATTCTATTTTATTTTATTTTATTTTATTTTATTTTATTTATTTCAATCGGTGTGTATTTACTTTAAAATATTGTGGTGGCTTTTGCCATTCATTGACATGAATCAGCCATGGGAGTTCATGTATTCCTCGTCCTGATTCCCCCTCACATCTTCCTCCCAATCCAATCCCACTGGGTCAGCCCAGTGAACCAGTCCTGGGCACCCAGTCTTATGCACCGAACATGGACTGGCTATCCCGTTCATATATGATAATATACATGTTTCAGTGCTTTTCTCTCAGATAATGCCACCCTCGCCATCTCCCACGGAGACCAAAAGACTGTTCTGTAAATCCGTGTCTCATTTGTTGTCTCCCATATAGGGTTATCATCTCCCACTTCCTAAATACAATATATATATATGCCTTAGTGTAGTGTATTGGTGTTTTTATTTCTGAATTAATTCGCTCTGTATAATAGGCTCCAGTTTCATCCACCTCATTAGAATGGATTCACATGTGTTCTTCTTAATGGCTGAGCAATATTCCATTGTGTCTATGTACCACAGCTTTCTTACCCATTTGTCTGCTGATGGACATCTAGGTTGCTTCCATGTCCTGGTTATTGTAAACAGTGCTGTGATGAACATTGGGGCACACATGTCTTTTTCACATCTGCATGAATCAGGATTTGAATGAGGAGAATACATGATGACTATTAGCCTGTTAGTGGTAAACCCTGCACCTGAGTTTGGTTGAAGGAGTGCGACCAAACCTGGAGATGGTTGTTTCAAACCGGCTGAGAGTGCTCAGATGGATATGCGGGGTGCTGTCCTGCTGGGGGACATCTCTGGTTGCTCTGTTCTCACCAGCAACGGAGGATTTTCTTTCCTTCCTTTCATTTCCCTTGTTTCCCTTTCTCCCTGTTTCCTCCCTACCTGAATTTATTTCACAAACACTCAATGTGCTGAGCTCTGCCGTGCTTCGTTTTTCAGCCGTGTCCAACTGTTTGGGACCCCATGGACTGTAGCCTTCCAGGCTCCTCTGCCCATGAGGATTCTCCAGGGAAGCATAGTGGAGCAGGCTGCCATTCCCCCCTTCAGTGGATCTTCCCAACTCAGGGATTGAATCCTGGTCTCCCATGTTGCTGGTGGTTTTTTTTTTTTTTTTTTTTTTTTTATTTTACTCTCTGGGCCATCAGGAAACCCTTAAAATGGGCTTCATCTGACACTATGTTTTTCTGTCTGTAAGATCAATGGGGTCTATTTTCTGATTTCAATTACTCTCCTTATTTTTAGAACACACAAAACACATTTATTCCAAGCATCCTAATGTCTCTGTCTGCAATTACTAATATCGATGCCACTACTCCCTGAGTTTCAGTTCTCAAGGGAATTTTAGTATGATTTTTCTAACCTTCATTAGATTTAATAAGTTCTTAACGTGGTTTGGGGCTACTTCCATGCTCTTCTTGTGAATTGGCTGTAATGTCTTTAAACATGTCTTCATAAATTTAAAGGCCAGTGATACATCCTTCTTATTAAGTGTTGGCTCATGCCTCTTGCCCATTTTTCTATCAGGTTTTAAGATTTTCTAACAATTCTAAAAGTCATCTTTTGGGTTTGTTTATGGTGTGCTTTTTCTACCTCTTAAAATGTTCAGCAGTGTGATGGACCCTGAGTGAGTAAGCAACAAATGGACAACAGGATGTGAACACTTCACAGGAAACCCAGGAAGACCCACTTAGCCAACAAACTGTCCCCAGGGGTGCACCTCAGTCTGGTTGACCCTACGAGTCAATTGGAAAAACGAGGACTGAGGTGGAGCAAACAATCCATTCTCCTTTCTTCCAGAGACAACCAGCTCAAAGAGAGACCATGGGAACTAGATGCACAGGACAGAATGACTCAATGTTTCATCCAAGAAGCTGGAAGCCTGTGGGAGCTGCTCATGGAAATGAATCCCCCCTTCGTTTGGCTGTGAGGTAAGCTCCAAGGGAGCTTCCAGCAGGAAAACAAGATGAGAAAAGAGATTTGTGAGGGCACGTGTTGAGAAGACCTTTGCACACAAGTCTCACACTGATCTAGGCAAGCTCCACCCCTTACTGGGAATACTAATCAGCCACAGGTGGGCATTTCCTACATCGGATCCCCAGCTCAACCTGAAACATACATTTCTCTGCCCCTTCCCCATCACCCGGTTGAAACCCAAGTCTGGGTAGTACTCCTAGTGAGGTGACACTGAGTCCTAGACTTGAAAAGAGACAGCTCCGTGTGTAGCAAGGGCAAGTGTATTCACTGTTTTCTCACAGCCTGAAGAAAAAGGTTTCAGACTGGAGACCAGAAAATGGAGGCGAGCTCCGGGAAAACTGAGTCAAGGAGGCGGGATGGAAAGGTTTCTGTCGGCTGGCCCAGAATTCCATGGGCTTCAAGGTGGATTAAGACCACATTGCAGGACAAACGAGCAATGATTCTCACTTCCACAGACACTTAAACACAAACTAGTTGTCATGGAGGGAGTTTAGGCAAGATATGAAAAGCTAGATAATGGTGAAAGCTGAGAGAGAACAGAATGAATGCCCGAGGAGTGTGGTTGTGGGGCAAGGTTTGGAGGAGATGCACTCTGCCTGCTGTGTGACCCATCAGAGTTGACATAGAGGTGATGGTGGCAGCTGAGTTTGGAGGCCTCTTAAGGGCATTACTAATGCTTCATTTCTCCCAGCAAATGATTTGAATTGCTCCCCATCCTCCGCTAGACATGTCAGAATGGGGCTTTGTGATGTCAAAGCTCACGCAGGGCCACCATTGGCTAGGGAAGAAACTTGTTGACCTCATAAAGCATAAGGGTGAGGCTCCATGAGGACGGGTATATATAGGGGTGCTCAGGGGCTCTAAGCAGACCACTGTGAGTCCTCCAAATGACTGAGGTGACTGGTAAGCCACAAGGCTCCAGAGTAGTTATGGAACACTCACCTCATGTTACCCAGGAGAAGAGGAAGACCTCCTATCTATTGAGGTACAGGAAAAAATGTCAAGATGAACTGAACCCAGCGAAACTCCTCTTGCCCATCGACCCCACCCCAGAAGACACCCTCCCTTTCCTTGCCTGGCACATAACCCAACTCTGCCTACACCCCTTCTCCTGAAGCCACATTCCGTTCTGCCTTCACACTCTTCCCTAAACCAGTGCAATTCTTGCTCCCTGTCTTGTTTTCTCCAGGTGGCCAGTGTAACCCTGAGGGTGAATAATCCCATTCCGGCAAAGCTGCGCAACAAAACTTCTCTGAAAACTCCCACCACAAAAAAGCTTAAGAAAATCAGACGCTCATAGCACTCTAGCCAGAGTTCCAACGCGAATGAAGAGCTGAATCAGAAGGAACCAGAGGAGGTCCCAGAGATGATGGAGACCCCTGCCATTCCAGGTAATCAGAAGGAACCACAGGATGCCCCAGACACCATGGAGACACTTGCCATTCCAACTAATCAGAATGAATCAGAGGAGGTCCCAGAGACCATGGAGACCCCTGCATTTCCAGTTAATCAGAATGAACCAGAGGAGGTCCCAGGACCATGGAAACCCCTGCCATTCCAGCTAAACAGAACGAACCAGAGGAGGTCCCAGAAACCATGGAGACACCTGCCTTTCCAGCTGGACCAGTGGACAGCCAGTGACTTCCGGGCATGGCTAGACACCTCAGAAATGCTTGGGGGTCTGGCCGCTGAGTACTGGCCAAAAGTACAGATGCTGAATCTTATAGCAACTGCATACACTAATAACGAAAATAAAATAAAATCAGGCTGATGTGAAATAATGTTTGTCTCTGAGTTCTCTGATAGTGGAGGCAGAGAGGGCAGGGAAGGGATAAGTGTTTGAGGAGGGAGGGAGATGGCTTCTGTGGAGTTGGAGATGGGACTAGAAGGCCCAGGTTGCCAGAAAATAGGGGGAAGAACTTGTTCCAGACTGAGCTTCAAAGACACACTTTCCTTGGGAGAAGAGGAAGAGGACTTGGAGTTTCTCTGTGCGAATGCAGAGATGGACACTTAGCCTGGGATCTGTGTCTGTGTGGGGGGTGAAGTGCCATTTGTTCAAAAGGCATACAAAGGAGCTGCCCCATCAAAAGAATGGAATATTGACATTTGCAGCAAAATGGAAGGTAGAATATTGAATAAAATAACTCAGAGAGTGATTGACAAATACTGTATGATATCACTTTTAGAATGTAAATATACTGCAAATTAGAAAATATGATAATAATGGAGGTGGATAAATATAGAGAAGCATATACTGGTTGCCAGCAGGGAGGGGAAGAGGGCGGGGCAATATAGAGGTGGGGTAGTGGTAGGCTCGCAGTGATAGGTGGAAGATGAGCTCAGGGATGCATTGTAGAACATGGGGAATAGAGCCAGGACTTTGTCATAACTATAAATGGAAAGCAAGCTTTAACAGTTGTATAATCAGAAAGAAAAGGAAAGAAAGAGGGGGGCGGAAGGAGTAAAGAAAGGAAGGAAAAGAAGGGCGTTTTTGGAGGTCAAAAAGTCAATAATGATTAAGCCCTTTTTATCAAAGGGTTCTATTTTATTTTATTTTATTTATTTTAATTGGTGGGTATTTACTTTATCATATTGTGGTGTTTTTTGCCATACATTAACATGAAACAGCCATGGGAGTACATGTATTCCCCATCCTGATTCCCCCTCACATCTTCCTCCCAATCCAATCCCTCTGGGTCAGCCCAGTGAACCAGTAGTGGGCACCGAGTCTTAAGCATTGAACATGGACTGGCTATACATTTCACATATGATAGTATACCTGTTGGCCAGTACTCAGCGGCGAGACCCCCGAGCATTTCTGAGGTCACTAGACATGTCCCGAAGTCACTAGCTGTCCATGGGTCCAGCTGGAATGGCAGAAGTCTCCATGGTCTTTGGGGCCTCCTCTCGTTCGTTCTGATTACCTGGAATGGCAGGGTTCTCCATGGTCTCTGGGACATCCTCTGGTTCGTTCTGATTACCTGGAATGACAGGGATCTCCATGGTCTCTGGGACCACCTCTGGTTCCTTCTGATTCAGCTGTTCATTCGCCTTGGAACTCTGGCTACAGAGCTTGGACCATCTGATTTTCTGAAGCTTTTTTGTGGTGGGAGCTTTATGAGAAGTTTTCAGGGGCAGCTTTGCCAGAATGGGATTATTCACACTCCCGGTTACCTTGGCCACCTGGAGAAAATAAGGGAGGGAGCAAAGACTGGCACTAGTTTAGGACAGAGTGTAAAGACAGGTGGGAACGATGGCTTCAGGAAAACGGGTGTGGGCAGAGAAGGGTTATGTGCAAGGCAAGGACAGTTGAGGGTGTCTTTTGGGGTGGTGTCCATGGACTCGAGGAGTTTGACTGGGTTCAGATCACTTTGCCATTTTCTCTGGACCTCAGTTGATAGGAGGTCTTCATCTTCTCCTGGGTAACAGAAAGTCGGTGTTCCATAACTACTCTGGAGCCTTACGGCTTCCCAGTCACCTCAGTCATTTGGAGGATACACAGTGGTCTGCTCAGGGCCCCTGAGCACCCCTATATATACCCATCCCAATGGAGCTTCACCCTCATGCTTTATGAGGTCAGCAAGTCTCTTCCCCAGCAAATGGTGGCCTAGGTAAGCTTTGACATCACAAAGCCCCATCCTGACATGTCTAGCGGAGAATGGGGAACAATTCAGATGATTTGCTGGGAGGAATCAGGCATTACTAATGCCTTAAAGAGGCCTCCAAACTCACTTCCACCCTCACCTCTATGTCAACTCTGATGGGTCACACAGCAGGCAGAGTGCACCTACTCCAAAGCTTGCCCCACATCCACACTCCTCAGGCATTCATTCTGTTCTCTCTCAGCTTTCATCATTATCTAGCTTTTCATATCTTGCTTAAACTCCCTCCATGACAACTAGGTTGTGTTTAGGTGTCTGTGGAAGCAAGAATCATTCCACGTTCCTCAGGCAATGTGGTATTAATGCACCTTGAAGCCCATTGAATTCTGGGCCATCTGACAGAAACCTTTCCATTCCGCCTCCTTGTATCAGTGTTCCTGGAGCTCGCCTCCGTTTTCTGGTTTCCAGTCGGAAAACCTTGTCTTCAGGCTGTTAGAATGCAGTGAATACATTTGCCCTTGCTCCACACGGAGCTGTCTCATTTCAAATCTAGGACTCAGGGTCACCTTACTAGGAGTAGTACAAAGGCTTGGTTTTGAACAGGGTGATGGGGAAGGGGCAGAGAAATGCATGTTTCAGGTTGTGCTGGGGGATCCCATGCAGGAAATGCCCACCTGCGGCTTATTAGTATTCCCAGCAAGGGGTGGAGCTTGCCTAGAAAGGTGTGAGCCTTGTGTGCTAAGGTCTTCTCAACACGTGCCCTCACAAATATCTCTTGTCATCTTGTTTTCATGCTGGAAGCTCCCTTGGAGCTTACCTCACAGCCAAAACCAAGGTGGAATTCATTTCCATGAGCAGCTGCCACAAGCTTCCAGTTTCTTGGATGCAACACTGAGTCATCCTGTCCTGTGCATCTAGTTCCCCATGTCTCTCATTGAGCTGGTTGGCTCTGGAAGAAAAGGGAATGGATTGTGTGCTCCACAGCAGTCCTCGTTTTTCCAATTGACTTCTAGCGTCAACCAGCCTGAGGTTCACCACTGGGACAGTTTGTTGGCTAGTGGGTCTTCCTGGGTTTCCTGTGAAGGGTTCATTTCCTGGTGTCCACTTGTTGCTTATTCGCCCAGGGTCCATCACACTGCTGAACATTAAGAGGTAGAAAAAGCACGCCGGAAAAAAAAACCCCAAAATGACTCTTAGAATTTTTAGAAGATCTTAAATCCTGATAGAAAAATGGGCAAGAGGCACGAGGCAACACTTTATAAGAAAGATGTATAACTGATCTTTAAATTTATAAAGACATGTGTAAAGACATGAGCAGACAATTCTCAAGAAGAGTATGGAACTAGCCCTGAAACACGTTAAAATATATTAAATCTCACGAAGGTAAGAAAAATCCTACTAAAATTCCCGTGAGATGAAACGCAGGCAGAAGTGGCATAGATTTTAGTACTTGCAGAGAGAGACATTAAGATACTTGAAATAACTGTGTTTTGTGTGTTCTAAAAGTAAGGAGAGACATGGAAATCCTAAAAGAGAACCCATTTGATCTTACAGATATGAAAAAAAATAATGTCAGTTGAAGCATATTTTAAGGGTTTCCTGGTATCTCAGACAGTAAAAAGAAAAAAAAAAAAAAAAACCTGCACCACGGGAGACCAGGCTTCAATCTCTGGGTTGGGAAGAACCTCTGGAGTGGGGAATGGCAGCCTGCTCCCATGTGCTTGCTGCAGAATCCCCATGGAAAGAGAAGCCTGGCGGGCTACAATTCATGGGGTCACAAAGAGTTGGACATGGCTGAGCAACAAAGCACGGCAAAGCACAGAACATTGAATGTTTGTGAAAGAGAGGCAGGTAGGGAGGAAGGAGGGAGAAAGGGAAACAAGGCAAATGAAAGAAAGGAAAGAAAATCCTCCGTTGCTGGTGAGAACAGAGCAAGCAGAGATGTCCCCCAGCAGGACAGCACCACACATTTCCATCTGAGCACTCTCAGCCGGTTTGAAACAACCATCTCGAACTTTGGTCCCACTCCTTCAACAAAACTCATGTGCAGGGTTTACCACTAACAGGCTAATAGTCATCATGGTTTCTCCTCATTCAAATGCTGATTCACCCAGAAGTGAAAAAGACACGTGTGCCCCAATGTTCATCACAGAACTGTTTACAATAGCTAGGGCATGGAAGCAACCTAGATGTCCATCAGCAGGCAAATGGGTAAGAAAGCTGTGGTACATAGACACAAAGGAATATTGCTCAGCCATTACAAAGAACACATGTGAATCCATTCTAATGAGGTGGATGAAACTGGAGCCTATTATACAGAGTGACGTAGTCAGAAAGAAAAATACCAATACATTATACTAAGGAATATATATTGAATTTAGGAAGATGGAGATGATAACCCTATATGGGAGACAGCAAAAGAGACACAGATTTACAGAACAATCCTTTGAACTCTGTGGTCGACGGCGAGGATGGGATGATTTGTGAGAATAGCAATGAAACATGTATATTATCATATGTGAAAGGGATATCTAGTCCATGTTCGATGCATAAGACAGGGTGCTCCAGGCTGGTGCACTGGGCTGACCCACAGGGATGGGATGGGGAGGGAGGTGGGAGGGGATCAGGATGGGGATCACATGTATACCCATGGCTGATTCATGTCAATGTATGGAAACTACAGCACAATATTGTAAACTAATTACCCACCACTTAAAATAAATGAAATAAAATAAAATACATTCCTTTGCCAAAAAGGGCCTAATCAGTGTTGGGTTTTTGACCTCCAAAAACGCCATGCTTTCCTTCTTTCTTCCCTCCTTCCTCACCCAGCTTTCTTTCAATTTTTTTCTTTTTATACAGATGTTAAAGCTGGCTTTCCATTTATAGTTATGACAAAGACTTGGCTCTATTCCCCATGTTGTACAATGCATCCCTGAGCTCATCTTCCACCTAACTAACAATGCATGCCTCCCACTCCCCTACCTCTGTATTGCCCCTCCGTCTTCTCCTCCATGCTGGTAACCAGTACATGCGTCTCTATATATGTGTGCCTCCATTTTTTAAATATTCTCTACTTTGTGGTATTTTTAGATTCTATAAGTGATATCATACAATATTTGTGTATCTCTGTCTGAGTTATTTTACTCAATATTCTACCTTCTATATTGCTGCAAATGTCAATATTCCATTCTTTTGATGGGCAGCTCCTCTGTATGCCTTTTTAACAAACGGCACTGAAGCTCCACACAGGACACAGCTCCATTTCTGCACTCACACAGAGAAATTCCAAGTCCTCTTCCTCTTCTCCCATGGGAAGTGTGTCTTTGAAGCTCAGTCTGGAACCAGTTCTTCCCCCTACTTTCTGGCAACCTGGAGCTTCAGGTCCCATCTCCAACTCCACAGAAGCCATCTCCCTCCCTCCTCACACACTTATCCCCTCTCTGCCCTCTCTGCACCCCACTATCAGAGAACTCAGAGATAAATATAAATTCTCATCAGGTTGATTGTATTTTATTTTCATTATTAATGTTTGCAGTAGCTATAACGTTCGGCATCTGTAGTGTTTTCCGGTACGCATCGGCGAGACCCGCGAGCATTTCTGAGATTTCTAGACCTGCCCCGAAGTCACTGGCTGTCCACTGGCCCAGGTGGAATGGCAGGGGTCTCCATGGTCTCTGGGACCTCCTCTGGTTCGTTTTGATTAGCTGGAATGGTAGGGGTCTCCATGGTCTATTGGACCTACTCTAGTTCATTCTGATTAACTGGAATGGCAGGGGTCTCCATGGTCTCTGGGACCTCCTATGATTCGTTCTGATTATCTGGAATGGCAGGAATCTCCATGGTCTCTGGGACCTCCTCTGGTGCCTTCTGATTCAGCTGTTCATTCGCCTTGGAACTCTGGCTACAGAGCTTTGACCATCTGATTTTCTGAAGCTTTTTTGTGGTGGGAGTTTTATGGGAAGTTTTCATGGGCAGCTTTGCCAGAATGGGATTACTCACCCTCCTGGTTACCCTGGCCACCTGGAGAAAATAAGAGAGGAAGCAAAGCCTGGCACTGGTTTAGGAAAGAGTGTGAAGACAGGTGGGAACGATGGCTTCAGGAAAAAGGGTGTAGGAAGGGAAGGGTTATGTGCAAGGCAAGGACAGTTGAGGGTGTCTTTTGGTGTGGGGACCATGGGCTTGAGGAGTTTGGCTGGGTTCAGCTCACCTTGACATTTTCTCTGGACCTCAGTTAATAGGAGGACTTCATCTTCTCCTGCGTAACAGGAGGTGGGTGTTCCATAACCACTCTGGAGCCTTGTGGCTTCCCAGTCACCTCAGTCATTTGGAGGATACACAGTGATCTGCTCAGGGCCCCTGAGCACCCCTATATATACCCATCCCAATGGAGCCTCACCCTCATGCTTTATGAGGTCAGCAAGTCTCTTCCCCAGCCAATGGTGGCCCTGGGTGAGCTTTGACATCACAAAGCCCCATCATGACATGTCTAGCGGAGGATGGTGAACAATTCAGATGATTTGTTCGGAGAAATGAGGCATTTGTAATGCCTTAAAGATGCCTCAAATCTCACCTGCCACCCTCACCTCTATGTCAACTCTGATGGGTCACACAGCAGGCAGAGTGCATCTCCTCCAAACCTTGCCCCACAGCCACACTCCTCAGGCATTCATTCTGTTGTCTTTCAGCTTTCACCATTATCTAGCTTTTCATATCTTTCCTAAACTCCCTACATGACAACTAAGTTGTGTTTCAGAGTCTGTGAAAGCGAGAATCATTCCACGTTCCTCCTGCATTGTGGTCTTAATGCACCTTGAAGCCCATTGAATTCTGGACCATCCGACAGAAACCTTTCCATCCCGCCTCCTTGTCTCAGTGTTCCCGGAGCTCGCCTCCGTTTTCTGGTCTCTAGTCGGAAACCCTTGTCTTCAGTCTGTGAGAATGCAGTGAATACACTTGCCCTTGCTCCACACGGAGCTGTCTCGTTTCAAGTCTAGGACTCAGGGTCACCTCACTAGGAGTACTACCCAGGCTTGGGTTTGAACAGGGTGTTGGGGATAGGGCAGAGAAATGCATGTTTCTGGTTGTGCTGGGGGATCCCATGCAGGAAATGTCCGCCTGTGGCTGATTAGTATTGACAGCAAACGGTGTGGCTTGCCTAGAGCTGTGTGACCCTTTTGTGCAAAGGTCTTCTCAACACGTGCCCTCATAAATCTCTCTTCTCATCTTGTTTTCTTGCTGGAAGCCCCCTTGGAGCTTCCTGCACAGCCAAATCCATGGTGGAATTCTTTTCATGAGCAGCTGCCATAACTTCCAGCTTCTTGGAAGAAACACTGAGTCATCCTCTCCTGTGCATCTAGTTGCATGGTCTCTCACTGAGCTGGTTGGCTCCGGAGGAAAGGGGAATGGATTGTGTCTCCACCTCAGTCCTCATTTTTCCATTTGACTCGTAGGGTCAACCAGCCTGAGGTGCACCCCTGGGGACAGGTTGTTGGCTTAGTGGGTCTTCCGGGGTTTCCTGTGAAGAGTTCACTTCCTGTTGCCCATTTGTTGCTTACTCACCCAGGGTCCATCACCCTGCTGAACATTTTAAGCGGTAGAAAACGCACACCGTAAACAAATCCAAAAAATGAGCCTTAGAATTTTTAGAAGATCTTAAAACCTGATAGGAAAATGGGCAAGGGGCATGAGCCAACACTTTAAAAGAAAGATGTATCACTGGCCTATAAATTTATGAAGAGATGTTTAAAGACATGAGCAGCCAATTCAAAAGAAGAGTATGGAACTAGCCCCGAAACACATTAAAATGTATTAAATCTCACGAAGGTGAGAAAAATCCTACTAAAATTCCCTTGAGAACAGAAACGCAGGCAGAAGTGGCCTAATTTTTAGGAATTTCAGACAGAGACATTAAGATACTTGGAATAACTGTGTTTTTTGTGTTCTAAAACTAAGGAGAGACAGGGCAATCTTAAAATAGACCCCATTTGATCTTACAGATATGAAAAAAATAGTGTCAGATGAAGCATATTTTAAGCGTTTCCTGATAGCTCAGAACATAAAAACAAAAAAACAAAAAAAAAGAAAGGAAAAAAAAAAAAAAAAAAACC